>NC_134356.1:267833019-267924205 GCF_048569485.1 Anomaloglossus baeobatrachus | reverse complement strand
AGTCTCCCTTTCCCAGACGGCCAAAGACTCTCTGCAGTGGTGGCTTCTTCCCACCTCATTATCACAGGGAAGATCCTTCCTACCACCGTCTTGGGCGGTGGTCACGACAGACGCGAGTCTGTCAGGGTGGGGAGCAGTCTTTCTCCACCACAGGGCTCAGGGTACGTGGTCTCAGCAGGAGTCCACCCTTCAGATCAATGTTCTGGAAATCAGAGCAGTGTATCTTGCCCTTCTAGCCTTCCAGCAGTGGCTGGAAGGAAAGCAGATCCGAATTCAGTCGGACAACTCCACAGCGGTGGCATACATCAACCACCAAGGGGGGACACGCAGTCGGCAAGCCTTCCAGGAAGTCCGGCGGATTCTGATGTGGGTGGAAGCCACAGCCTCCACCATATCCGCAGTTCACATCCCCGGCGTAGAAAACTGGGAAGCAGACTTCCTCAGTCGCCAGGGCATGGACGCAGGGGAATGGTCCCTTCACCCAGACGTGTTTCAGGAAATCTGTCGCCGCTGGGGGGTGCCGGACGTCGACCTAATGGCGTGACGGCACAACAACAAGGTCCCAACCTTCATGGCACGGTCTCGCGATCAAAGAGCGCTGGCGGCAGACGCCCTAGTGCAAGATTGGTCGCAGTTCCGGCTCCCTTATGTGTTTCCACCTCTGGCACTCTTGCCCAGAGTGCTACGCAAGATCAGATCCGATTGCAGCCGCGTCATACTTGTCGCCCCAGACTGGCCGAGGAGGGCGTGGTATCCGGATCTGTGGCAGCTCACGGTCGGCCAACCGTGGGCACTCCCAGACCGACCAGACTTACTGTCCCAAGGGCCGTTTTTCCATCGGAATTCTGCGGCCCTGAACCTGACTGTGTGGCCATTGAGTCCTGGATCCTAACGTCTTCAGGATTGTCCCAAGGGGTCGTTGCCACCATGAGACAGGCTAGGAAGCCCACGTCCGCTAAGATCTACCACAGAACGTGGAGGATATTTTTATCCTGGTGCTCTGCTCAGGGAGTGTCTCCCTGGCCATTTGCATTGCCTACCTTTCTTTCTTTCCTGCAATCTGGGTTAGAAAAAGGTTTGTCGCTCGGCTCCCTTAAAGGTCAGGTCTCGGCGCTATCCGTCTTGTTTCAGAGGCGTTTGGCACGCCTTCCTAAGGTGCGCACGTTCCTACAGGGGGTTTGCCATATCGTACCCCCGTACAAGCGGCCGTTAGATCCATGGGATCTGAACAGGGTACTAGTTGCCCTCCAGAAGCCGCCCTTCGAGCCTCTGAAGGAGGTTTCACTTTCTAGACTATCACAGAAAGTGGCTTTTCTGGTAGCGATCACATCTCTTCGGAGAGTGTCTGAGCTGGCAGCACTATCATCCAAGGCTCCCTTCCTGGTCTTCCACCAGGACAAGGTTGTGCTGCGCCCTATTCAGGAGTTTCTCCCGAAGGTGGTATCCTCTTTTCATCTTAATCAGGATATCTCTTTGCCTTCGTTTTGTCCTCATGCAGTTCATCGGTATGAGAAGGATTTACATTTGTTAGATCTGGTGAGAGCACTCAGAATCTACATTTCCCGCACGGCGCCCTTGCGCCGTTCGGATGCACTCTTTGTCCTTGTCGCTGGTAAGCGCAAAGGGTCGCAGGCTTCTAAGGCCACCCTGGCTCGATGGATCAAAGAACCAATTCTTGAAGCCTACCGTTCTGCTGGGCTTCCGGTTCCATCAGGGCTGAAGGCCCATTCTACCAGAGCCGTGGGTGCATCCTGGGCATTACGACACCAGGCTACGGCTCAACAGGTGTGCCAGGCAGCTACCTGGTCGAGTCTGCACACTTTCACCAAACATTATCAGGTGCATACCTATGCTTCGGCGGACGCCAGCCTAGGTAGAAGAGTCCTGCAGGCGGCAGTTGCCTCCCCGTAGGGGAGGGCTGTCTTGCAGCTCTAACATGAGGTATTTCTTTACCCACCCAGGGACAGCTTTTGGACGTCCCAATCGTCTGGGTCTCCCAATAGAGCGCCGAAGAAGAAGGGAATTTTGTTACTTACCGTAAATTCCTTTTCTTCTAGCTCTTATTGGGAGACCCAGCACCCGCCCTGTTGTCCTTCGGGATTGTTGGTTTGTTTGCGGGTACACATGTTCATGTTGAACGGTTTTCAGTTCTCCGATGTTACTCGGAGAGAATTTGTTTAAACCAGTTATTGGCTTTCCTCCTTCTTGCTTTTGCACTAAAACTGGTGAGCCAGTGATCCCACTGGGGGTGTATAGCCAGAAGGGGAGGGGCCTTACACTTTTTAGTGTAATTGCTTTGTGTGGCCTCCGGAGGCAGTGCTATACACCCAATCGTCTGGGTCTCCCAATAAGAGCTAGAAGAAAAGGAATTTACGGTAAGTAACAAAATTCCCTTCTTTGCAACATCAATGAAATGCAAGGAATTCATACCCTTGATTGTCTATAAATAACATAACAGCATTTATATTGTGGACAATACATGGACAGCCTGAAAACATAGAGAAAAAAAAAATCGCTCAAACAAGATTTCAGAAAAATAGTATGTGACTGGAAAATTTCAAGGTGATGTGATTTCCCTGATCAGCAGCTCAAATTACATAATATACACCCCCAAAGTGTTCAGGAAACAAAATAATCGTTATCCAGTATTATAGCTGTACACAAAAACCCAGGAAACACATCTCCAGTCACCAATGAACGGAACCTTCTACTATAAATATCTGCACTTCTCTTTTTATACAATTTTTGCTCATTTGCTAACATGGAGGCTATCTGACTGACCTAATCTAAACTTTATTACTAAACTGTCAGGTTGATTTTGGATTATCAGTTGATAGTCTTGGTGGTGACAGCTGTAAAGTGTCAAAGCCAGACATTCTGGTTTAGACAGTTGTCATATCCAATCTGTAAGGGGTACTTCTCACATAGCGAGATCGCTGCTGAGTCACGGTTTTTGTGATGCAGCAGTGACCTCATTAGCGATCTCGCTGTGTGTGACACTGAGCAGCGATCTGGCCCCTGCTGTGAGATCGCTGCTCATTACACACAGTGCTGGTTCATTTTTTGGACGTTGCTCTCCCGCTGTGAAGCACACATCGCTGTGTTTGACAGCGAGAGAGCAACGATCTGAATGTGCAGGGAGCCGGCTTCTGGTAGCCTGCGGTAAGCTGTAACCAAGGTAAATATCGGGTAACCAAGCGAAGCGCTTTGCTTGGTTACTCGATATTTACCTTGGTTACTAGCGTCCGCCGCTCTCAGGCTGCCAGTGACGGCTCCCTGCACACGTAGCCGGAGTACACATCGGGTAAATAAGCAAAGCGGTTTGCTTATTAACCCGATGTGTACTCTGGCTAGGAGTGCAGGGAGCCAGCGCTAAGTGTTGTGCGCTGGAAACTAAAGTAAATATCGGGTAACCAAGCGAAGTGCTTTGCTTGGTTACCCGATATTTACCGTAGTTACCAAGCGCAGCATCGCTTCCACGCTCGCTGCTGGCTGGGGGCTGGTCGCTGGTGAGATATGCCTGATTGACAGCTCACCAGCGACCGTGTAGCGACGCACCAGCGATCCTGACCAGGTCAGATTGCTGGTGGGATCGCTGGAGCGTCGCTAAAGTGTGACGGTACCCTAACATTACAGTAGACAATGGTAACACTATCATAGGAAGCCATTAATTGTTCCCATCTGCCAGGGGTGTTATGTTGTATCTTTATGATGTAAAAGAGTTTCTAAATTTTACATAGAAATGAAGATTTTATCCATTCCTGCTCATGTATACACCTCAAACTTGGTCAAGGAAGGTGCTATAAATAGCTGTTCATAGCTGTTATGGAAAAGTGAAAACAAGGGACAAGACCTATTTGATTGTATTCTAGAAAAACCTAAATAAATTACCTTTACTGTTGGATCAATGCATGAATGCGTATTGCCGGCCTTAAACACTAGATGGCTGTTGGCTGATCAATTGGCCAAAAGCTAACTCTCCTATACACAGGACCTCTCGTTTGGTCGACAGCTTCTGTGTTCTCTATGAGAAAGCCACTGGCTGACCCATAGGCTATCATCTCTCCAGAAGAACAATGCGGTATTCTGAAATCGAATATGCCAAATTGACAACTGTGATGATCAGTCAAGTGTCTCCATACACATTACTGTTGGCCGTCAACCTCAATATATGTAGGTTTGGCCTACATTAGTCTGTATATGGGGGCATTAAGAATTAGATATATTTGGTAAATACTTTATTTAGCTATATTAGATTGTATCTGCTTACCTGCAGAAGTAATATCACATATTTGTGTATATATAGAAGGAAATGGTGAATGGCAGCGATAGATATAAATCCTTACTGCCATCAGAGCTGTCTGGTAATGGCTTTCTCCCTTTTCCCTGTCATACCATTTCTTTCACTGCCATTATTTACACATTTATCTACATAGATAAGATGTGATTAATACAGTAAATTTGTGTCAGGTGCTTAAACAATGACTTAAGTTAGGTGTGGTCCATTTGCACCAGAAGAGAAGCCTTTTTTAGCTTAACCCTTTGCTTTTTCTTTTGTATATAGGCGCTGAGAATGTGGAACGTGTTTTATTCACAGTTATTCAAGGGGCTGTAGAATACCCAGATCCTATTGCTCAAAAAACCTGTTTCATCATCCTTTCCAAGCTAGTTGAGCTTTGGGGTAAGATCTTGGACTTCAAATCCAATTTGTTTCTTCCATTTTGTTGAAGTATTCAGAGGATCTTATGTCTTCTATAGGTGGCAAAGACGGACTGGTTGGCTTTGCAGATTTTGTCTACAAACACATTGTCCCTGCTTGCTTCCTTGCTCCATTGAAGCCTACATTTGATCTAGCAGATGCCCAAACCATATTGGTAAGTTATGGCTAATGCAGGCCAGCCATGTTTAGTGGACATACCAAAGCAATGTCACTGCATGTTCCTTGTTAGGAGCACTGTCACATACAAGTGGTATCTAGAGGACACTATATACACATAGCTAACAAGTGGGTAAAGTAAAAAAATGATTGTTATAAATTGTACATTCTCTAAAATAGGCTAAATTTAGTCGGTTACCATAAGGTTCAATTTGGGGCACAACTGATAGTAAAGAATTGGCCTTTGATGACACACAACTTTGTAGCATAACACTAAGCGAGGAATGATGTATAATACTACAAAATGATCTAGATAAGATGTCTGCCTTGGCAAACCCGACAGATGAAGTTCAATGCTGAGAAGTGGCCCAAGTACATTATCATTTTGTAGCATATACTGTGTATTAAGTGTTTTCAAATCTCTGAAGATTCCTGTTCCCAGCTGCAGTTTAGATAAAACCTTTTCTTGACTTGCCCTCCCTTGGTCCAGTATGGCCCTGCTTTTGTCTGTCATTTGCAGCACTGATGTTACATCGATAGCAATGCAGCCAATGAGTGAGCTCCGCGGCTCTGCCAGAGTTTGACAGTATGAGCCGCTTAGCTGAGTTATTGGCTGCAGCGCTGTCTACATGACGTCAGCACTGCGAACAATATCAGACACTGGTAGCAGTGACTGAAAGTCAACGTTGGATCTGGTAAATGTAAGTCAAGCACAATTTGTTCTTTAGAACAAGCTACAGCCGGGGAATCTGGTTTTCCAGAAAGCAGAAAACCCCTTTTAAAATGTACCAGAGCTAGAGATTAAAGAAAAGGAGGACTTAGGGATTCTGGTTACAAGTAAGGCCCCTTTCACACATCAGTTTTTTGCCGTCAGTCACAGTCCGTTTTCGCGACGGATCCGACTAGCTGGGGGCTAAATAATGGAGCATGCTCAGTTAAAAAAAACTGAATCTGTCGCCGGATTCCGTCATATGACTGATTACGACGAATCCTGCACACACAGGCTTCCATTCTACCAAAAGATGGACGGCGACGGATCAGTCGCTGTTCATTTTTTCGACGTACACAAAAAACGTTACTGTGGACGTTGTCACCGTAAGCCGGACAAACATTTTTCAACGGATGAAACGTGAGGCCATCCATTTCAATCCGTCACGAATACAAGTCAATGAGAAAAAAACGGATCCAGCGGCATCAGTCGCTGGAGCCGTTTTTTTTCAAAATTCGACAGATTGTGACTGCCAAAAAACTGATGTGTGAAAGAGGGCTTAACTGAACAGCAGCACTCAATATCAGGTAGCAAAAGCAAACTAAATTTTAGGGTGTATAGAAAGATAAAATCTTGTGATCCCAATGTATTGTTACCCCTCTACAAATCTCTTGTAAGGCCACATGTAGAATATGGGATCCAGTTTTGTGCTCCACATTTTAAAGCGGATATTGTAAAGTTTGTCAGATCAAAGGTAGGTAACTAGACTTTTACATGTATTACATGATGGAAGGCTTCTCCTATGATAGGTTAGAAAAGTTGGACATTTTCACCTTGAGTGCTCTTATTTATGCCTAAATACATCTGTGGTCAATACAGAAGACAGCCACATGATTTATTCCTTCAAAGGGTCTTACAAAGGAAAAGGAGGCATTCATTACAAATGGAGGAAATGTAAATTCCGGCAGCTAAACAGGAAAGGGTTCTTTCCAGTCATAGTCTGACTAGTATGTTGGCTTTAGAAAAAGGAGCTAGATTCTTTTCTTAAAACCATTGGCATTGTTTGTTATAAATGATGTAGTGATAATGTATATCACAGCAAAGTTGACAAATGAGCATGTCTGTAGTTTTCAGACACATGGCGGTCACTTCGTGCTAGCAACCCCTAAATGGGTTGTAAACCAGAAATGCAGCATTTTATTCGAGTGCCATAGGTTTTCTTCTCTAGTATTCAGCTCTCTATCAGGGAGGTTGTTCAGTACTTTATATCGATGCCCTTCAACAATTATTCAATGGAATAAGGGTGGGTCTGCAGTACTCCTCTGTGGCCATACATTTGGAAAAGCTGTGATCACTTCCAGCCGCCACCGATTCACTGAATACAGATTTTACCACAGAATTGAGAATTTTGATAGTCTGATCAGTTCTGGGAGAGAAAGAAGCAGATTTATCTGATAACATATATTACAAAGTTGCTTTCATGTGTACTATTGATTTATTAAATAAAAATTAAAATGATGGTTACGCTTTAAATGGTCCGGTTTTAGGTGCTTGCATGCATTGGCACCCCGCAACACAATTGTAGGAAAGCTATGGGCTACAAACACAGCCAGGGTTCTGTTAACTGCACCGGTTACTGCCATCTTGGTACTTCTGTAAAGCTAGGCCTCTGGGGTGGACTTCATAGGAGAGAGTTATTTGTACAATAGATATCAATACTGTGGTATTGTAGTATATGCCATCAGACAATTTTAAGTTCCTGAGAGGGCTAAAAAAGTCCAAATATAAATTAACCGTACAGTAAACACTATAAACAAATGAAATGCAAGAATTCCTTTTTTTCAGGCACCACACTTGCCATATACCAAAAATAATGTCCTTTTATCCTGCAAGGAAAAAAGATGAAAAATTGTTTGGGCATTGATCGTGTGAGGTTAATCCCCGCGGACTGCCCACGGCGATCCGTGCACATAGTTGATTTCAACAGCTGACATCTGTGCCTGCTAGTCGCGAGTGAAATCTCGTTCCACCCGCGGCTATTAACCCCTTACATCTCGCTGCCCATATCTGGCAGTGATATGTATATGCGCGCAGCCATAACTATAACTTACCTGCCCCCATCGGAAGTCGTGACGTCATCACGTGACTTCCGGTGGTTGCCATGGTAGTACAGGGTCATGTGATCACGCCTGTAGCTATCATGAGTCACTTTCTCTCAATCCCGGCAGTGAGAGTAAAGCATCATATCTGCACATCTCAGCTGTGTAACTGTGATCTAGAAAAATGGAAGAACTATCAGATTGCTGATCGTTATAGTCCCCTATGGGACCTAGTAAAATAAAAAAAAGTTTTAAAAAAAAATTAAAAAAAGTTAAAATCTTCCATTTACCCCATTGAAAATTAAAGGTTTAAAAAAAATCCTCATTTAGTATCACCGCGTTCAGAAATGCCCGATCTATCAAAATATAATATGATCGATAAATGGCGTAGTGGCAAACAATTTTCAATCGTCAAAATGACATTCTTTTAATTGTTGCAAATTTTGCGCAAAATGCAATAACTGGCAATCAAAAAGTAGCATCTGCGCAAAAATGGTACCGTTATAATGTCAGCTTGAGACGCAAAAAATAAGCCATCACTGAGCCCCATATCCCGAAAAATGAGAACGCTACGGGTTGCAGAAAATGGTGCAAAAAGTGTGCCACTTTTTTGGACAAATGTCTGTTGTTTTAACCCCTTAGATAAAAGTAAACCTATGTTTGGTGTCTACAAACTCACATTGACCTCAGGCATCACACAGACACATCAGTTTTACCAGATAGTGAACATGGTGAATAAAATATCCCAAAAAGTATTGTGCAAGCGCTTTTTTTTTTTTTTTTTTTTTTTTTTTTTTGCAGTTTTTCCACACTTTAAATTTTTTTGCTGTTTTCCAATACATAATATAGTAAAATGTATGGTTTTAGTAAACGTACAACTCGTCCCGCAAAAAACAAGCCCTCATATGGGGAGATTAATGGAAAAATAAAGTTACGGCTCTCAGAAGAGAGGGCGGAAAAAAGGGGTTAAGATGTTACGGAAAACCAGTTACCATCTGTCATGTCTATTGTTGTGTACCAATGGTGGGTTTTTTTGTTGTTTTTTTTGTTTTTTTAATAATCTGTTCTTTCTGGAGTGAACCTGTTTCCTGCCACAATTTGGAATACAAATTAAACTCCTCTAGCATTAAAACAATATCTCTTAATCGGCAGTAAAATATATAGGACATAGTTTCCAGGCATGCCTGTGGGGAAACAGTGAGATTTAGTTTGGATTTTTAGAGTTTAGTTTTTTTCCGCCATAGTTTATAGTATTAGATTACAAAATCCTTTATTATGTACTTTAATCTGTGTTGTCTTGTCTGTTTTTTTGGTGTTTTTTTGTTCAGGCTTTGTCAGAATGCGCTGTTACGATGAAAACCATATATTTGAAAAGGGTGAGTTTAAAATTTTATTTTACATATACACCATTTCAAAAAAGATCTATTCTGCTGGGCCACGGTATATAGGCTCAGTCACAGAAGGGCATACCCCCACCCCTCATTTTAAACCGTGAGAGGGGGACGTGTTGCGGCATATAGAAAAAAAATGGGGCCCTTACTATGGTGTTTTCAACGACTGTACCTTTTTATGGCCCCCTCCATACAGTATGATAAATGCTCCCCAAAAGCAATATAATGCTTCACAGTGAATTCTGACACACAATTTTGCCCCACTGCGTTTTCACCCTCCCACACACTGCATGAAGGCCCCCACAGGGCTCAAGACCTCCACACGTATGATGGCCACCTCTGCGCCTTCCGCATATAGTGTGACAGCCCTCTCCCAGGCACTATCATGTCTTTTTAAATTGATAAAATCATGCTTTTATCGTTTGTGTGCTAACTTGAGTGGTGTTTCTATATACACTGGTTGGTTGATATTGTTGACTATATGTTAAAGGGTTTTGTTGCGTCTTCAGCAGAGCACTGTTCCTGGTCCCCAATTGCAGTCCGCTTCTGAACATTGTCAGTATCTACCATCAGCATGGTTGCCCATTGCTCCAAAGCATGCTGTCTCCCGGGCTTCTAGCAGTGGCAGCTTTGCCTTTTGAAGCTGGCCGTAGCTTCTTTCCTGCTGCAAAGCGATGCAATTTATGAAGTATAGAGCATGCTCACACCACACATTCCTTACCTAGATATCTGGCCAAGCTGGGACTGCAGGCAATGTGCTTTATATTAAAAATCCCTACGTTCTTGAGCCTGTAGAAGATTTTTAATAAGTGGTGAAATGAAAAGTTGCTTGTATTTACAAGTACTTTGCAACGTTACCCATTTATGAATTGGAGACAGCTCTTTTTAAGGCTATGTGCCCACGGGACTGTGTACCCGCGGATATATCTGCAGGTGCGTCCGCAGGTTTCCCGAAGTTGATCCCCGCAATCCACAGCTATCCATTGCTGTGGGATTCCAGCAAAATATAAGCGGTAAACCTTCGGACTTTCGTGCGACTTACCTGCGGAAGTCCTGGCCTCTATTTCCATAGTGGAGAGGCGGGACATCTGCTGGTATTTCCGCAGGAATAATTGACATGCAGTTATGTGCGGCTGCGGGACATCCGCAGCATATTTCGCAACCGCACATACCGCAGCATTGACACAAACACTCCCCATGTCCCATAGGATAACATGGGGAGTGTCTGTACGTGCTAAAACCTGCGGATTTATCTACAAAGTCCAGATAAATCCACAGGTTTTCCGTGGCAAAATCCGCAGGTACATTGTCCCGTGGGCACATAGCCTAAATGGAGAGATGGCAGTCTATATGCGTGCGTGTCTTACATTGAAGTTACATAAACAGTTGACCAGGATAGGCCAGCTTTCCCTTCATTATCCATCACTAGGCAGGATGGGGTTTGGGAGAATCTATTCTCGACATACAGTACTGCACAAAAGGTTTGGGCAGCTGTTGGAAAAAAAAATCCTACAAAGTCAAAATGCTTTCAAAACTAGAAATGTTTAATAGTCGTTTTTATCACTTAAAGGGAACCTGTCAGGTCCAATATGCACCCAGAACCACGAGCAGCCCTGGGTACATATTGCTAATCCCTGCCTAACCATCCCTGTATCTAGTAGCATAGATAAAGAGATCTTTAGTAAAAAATATTTGTAAAGATCCTTTATAATATGCTAATGAGGCCAGGTACTAATCGCACAGACGTTAGTTCCTGCACTCAATCTGCCCTCTTAGCATGCCCACAGGGATGTGCTAACATAATATTCAGTGCCCATTGCCCAGCGTCATTGGTGGTGACGCACATACCTGTGCCTGAAAAGTCGTTTCCAACCACATTATGGTGTATTGCTGTTCTCCAAAATAAATTGTGTAATGAATTTTGTCGTCCATTTTCTCCTGTTACCCTTGTAAAAAAAGAAGGGAATTTTGTTTACTTACCGTAAATTCCTTTTCTTCTAGCTCCAATTGGGAGACCCAGACAATTGGGTGTATAGCTACTGCCTCCGGAGGCCGCACAAAGTACTACACTTAAAAGTGTAAGGCCCCTCCCCTTCTGGCTATACACCCCCCCGTGGGAGCACGGGTCCTTCAGTTTTAGTGCAAAAGCAAGAAGGAGGAAAGCCAATAACTGTTTCAAAAACAAATTCAATCCGATAAACAATATCGGAGAACGTAAGTTATTAACATGAACAACATGTGCACCCGAAAAACAAATACCCTCAGAAAAACAGGGCGGGTGCTGGGTCTCCCAATTGGAGCTAGAAGAAAAGGAATTTACGGTAAGTAAACAAAATTCCCTTCTTCTTTTTCGCTCCTAATTGGGAGACCCAGACAATTGGGACGTCCAAAAGCAGTCCCTGGGTGGGTAAAATAATACCTCGCGATCGGGCTGTCAGGCAGCCCTTTCTTACAGGTGGGCCACCGCCGCCTGCAGGACTTGTCTACCTAGGCTGGCATCCGCCGAAGCGTAGGTATGCACCTGATAATGCTTGGTGAAAGTGTGCAGACTCGACCAGGTAGCCGCCTGGCACACCTGCTGAGCCGTAGCCTGATGCCGTAATGCCCAGGACGCACCCACGGCTCTGGTAGAATGGGCCTTCAGTCCAGAAGGAGTCGGAAGCCCAGCAGAACGGTAGGCGTGAAGAATTGGTTCCTTGATCCACCGCGCAAGGGTGGATTTGGAAGCTTGCGACCCTTTATGCTGACCAGCGACCAGGATAAAGAGTGCATCCGAACGGCGCAGAGACGCCGTGCGGGAAATGTAGATCCTGAGTGCTCTCACCAGGTCCAACAGATGTAAACCCTTTTCAAAATGGTGAACTGGATGCGGACACAAAGATGGTAAAGTGATATCCTGATTGAGATGAAAGGAAGATACCACCTTGGGAAGAAACTCTGGAATTGGACGCAATACTACCTTGTCTTGGTGAAACACCAGGAAGGGAGATTTGCAAGATAACGCCGCCAGCTCTGACACTCTCCGAAGAGACGTGACCGCCACCAGAAAAGCCACTTTCTGTGAAAGCCGAGAAAAGGAAATCTCCTTCATAGGCTCGAAAGGTGGCTTCTGGAGAGCAATCAGAACCTTGTTCAGATCCCAGGGTTCCAATGGCCGCCTGTAAGGGGGAATGATATGACAAACCCCTTGCAGGAACGTGCGTACCTTAGGAAGTCGCGCCAGGCGCTTCTGAAAGAATACGGATAGCGCAGAGACTTGTCCTTTAAGGGAGCTAAGCGACAAACCTTTTTCCAACCCAGACTGCAGGAAGGAAAGAAAAATAGGTAATGCAAATGGCCAGGGAGAAACTCCCTGAGCAGAGCACCAAGATAAGAATATCTTCCACGTTCTGTGGTAGATCTTGGCGGAGGATGGTTTCCTAGCCTGTCTCATGGTGGCAACAACATCATGAGATAAACCTGAGGTCCCTAGGATCCAGGACTCAATGGCCACACAGTCAGGTTCAGGGCCGCAGAATTCAGATGGAAAAACGGCCCTTGAGACAGCAAGTCTGGACGGCCTGGTAGCGCCCACGGTTGTCCTACCGTGAGATGCCACAGATCCGGGTACCACGACCTCCTTGGCCAGTCTGGAGCGACGAGAATGGCGCAACAGCAGTCGGACCTGATTTTGCGGAGCACTCTGGGCAACAATGCCAGAGGTGGGAACACATAAGGTAGCCGGAACTGCGACCAATCTTGAACTAAGGCGTCTGCCGCCAGAGCTCGGTGATCGTGAGACCGTGCCATGAAAACCGGGACCTTGTTGTTGTGCCGTGACGCCATCAGGTCGACGTCCGGCATCCCCCAGCGGCGACAGATCTCCTGAAACACGTCCGGGTGAAGGGACCATTCCCCTGCGTCCATGCCCTGGCGACTGAGAAAGTCTGCTTCCCAGTTTTCCACGCCTGGGATGTGAACTGCGGATATGGTGGATGCTGTGTTTTCCACCCACGTCAGAATCCGCCGGACTTCTTGAAAGGCTTGTCGACTGCGTGTTCCCCCTTGGTGGTTGATGTACGCCACCGCTGTGGAATTGTCCGACTGAATCCGGATCTGCTTGCCCTCCAGCCACTGTTGGAAGGCTCGCAGAGCAAGATAGACTGCTCTGATTTCCAGAACATTGATCTGAAGGGTGGACTCTCTCTGAGTCCACGTACCCTGAGCCCTGTGGTGAAGATACACTGCTCCCCACCCTGATAGGCTCGCATCTGTCGTGACCACCGCCCAGGATGGGGGTAGGAACGACTTTCCTTTTGACAATGAGGTGGGAAGAAGCCACCAACGGAGAGAGTCCTTGGTTGCCTGAGAGAGGTAGACATCCCTGTCGAGGGACGTCGACTTCCCGTCCCATTGGCGGAGAATGTCCCATTGTAGAGGGCGCAGATGAAACTGCGCAAAAGGGACTGCTTCCATTGCTGCCACCATCTTCCCTAGGAAATGCATGAGGCGCCTCAAGGAGTGGGACTGGCCCTGCAGGAGAGATTGCACCCCTGTCTGCAGAGAGCACTGCTTGTCCAGTGGAAGCTTCACTATCGCTGAGAGAGTATGAAACTCCATGCCAAGATATGTTAGTGATTGGGTCGGGGTTAGATTTGACTTTGAAAAGTTGATAATCCACCCGAAACTCTGGAGAGTCTTCAGTGCCACGTTCAGGCTGTGTTGGCATGCCTCTTGAGAGGGTGCCTTTATAAGTAGATCGTCCAAATACGGGATCACGGAGTGACCCTGCGAGTGCAGGACAGCTACTACTGCTGCCATGACCTTGGTGAAGACCCGAGGGGCTGTTGCCAGCCCGAAAGGTAACGCTACGAACTGCAGGTGTTCGCTTTCTATAACGAAGCGTAGAAAACGCTGATGCTCTGGCGCAATCGGCACGTGAAGATAAGCATCCTTGATGTCTATTGATGCTAAGAAATCTCCTTGAGACATTGAGGCTATGACGGAGCGGAGAGATTCCATCCGGAACCTCCTGGTTTTTACATGTTTGTTGAGCAACTTTAGATCCAGGACGGGCCGAAAGGACCCGTCCTTCTTTGGCACCACAAACAGATTGGAGTAAAAACCGTGACCTTGTTCCTGAAGAGGAACGGAAGTCACCACTCCTTCCGCCTTTAGAGCGGTCACCGCCTGCAGCAGAGCATCGGCTCGGTCGGGCGGTGGGGAAGTTCTGAAGAAACGAGTTGGAGGACGAGAGACGAATTCTATCCTGTACCCGTGAGACAGAATGTCCCTCACCCAACGGTCTTTGACCTGTGACAGCCAAATGCCGCCAAAGCGGGAGAGCCTGCCACCGACCGAGGATGCGGAGAGAGGAGGCTGAAAGTCATGAGGAAGCCGTCTTGGTAACGGTTCTTCCTGCTGTCTTTTTTGGGCGTGACTGCGTCCGCCAAGAATCTGAGCCTCTCTGATCCTTTTGAGTCCTCTTGGACGAGGAGAATTGGGACCTGCCTGAGCCTCGAAAGGACCGAAAACCAGACTGACCCCTCCTTTGTTGGGGCTTGTTTTGTCTGTGTTGAGGTAAGGATGAGTCCTTACCCTTGGAGTGTTTAATGATTTCATCCAAACGCTCCCCAAACAATCGGTCACGAGAAAAGGGCAAACTGGTTAAGCACTTCTTGGAAGCAGAATCTGCTTTCCATTCTCTCAACCACAGGGCTCTGCGCAAAACCACGGAGTTGGCTGACGCCACCGCCGTACGGCTCGTAGAGTCCAGGACAGCATTAATCGCGTAAGACGCGAATGCAGACATTTGAGAGGTCAATGGTGCCACCTGCGGGGCAGATGTACGTGTGACCGAGTCGACCTGTATAAGCCCAGCTGAAATAGCTTGGAGTGCCCATACGGCTGCGAAAGCTGGCGCCAACGACGCTCCAATAGCTTCATAGATGGATTTCAGCCAGAGCTCCATCTGCCTGTCAGTGGCATCTTTAAGTGCCGCTCCATCTTCTACTGCAACTAAGGATCTAGCTGCAAGCCTCGAGATTGGAGGGTCCACCTTGGGACACTGGGTCCAACCCTTGACCACGTCAGGGGGAAAAGGATAGCGTGTATCTTTAAGCCGTTTAGAAAACCGCTTCTCAGGATAAGCGTGGTGTTTCTGGATTGCATCTCTAAAGTCAGCGTGGTCCAGAAAAGTGCTTAATTTACGCTTGGGATATCTGAAATGGAATTTCTCCTGCTGTGAAGCTGCCTCCTCCTGAGTAGGAGCTGGCGGAGAAATATCTAACATCCTATTGATGGACGCTATAAGATCATTCACTATGGCGTCACCATCCGGTGTATCCAGATTGAGGGCGGACCCAGGATCAGAATCTTGATCAGTTACATCCGCCTCATCACCCATAGATCCGTCCCGCTGGGACCCTGACCAGTGAGACGAAGTTGAGGGCCCCTCATAACGAGCCCGCTTAGGTTGTCTGGGACTGTCGTCCGAGTCAGAATCGTCACCCTGGGGTGCATGTGACACCCCCGGAGCTTGGAAGTGTTCCAGCTGAGGGGGACCAGGGAGCAATGATGCCACAGTGTCCGTGGTCTGAGTTACTGGTCTAGACTGCAATGTTTCAAGAATCCTTGACATGGTCATAGACAATCTGTCAGCAAAAGCTGCAAACTCCGTTCCTGTCACCTGGACAGCATTCACAGGTGGTACACCCTGGGTCACGTCCAGCAGAGGCCCCGGCTGTGCAAGTTGCACAGGGGCCGAGCACTGCACACAATGGGGGTCAGTGGAACCTGCCGGTAGAGCAGCCCCACATGCGGTACAGGCAGCATATAATGTCTGTGCCTTGGCACCCTTGCGTTTTGCGGACGACATGCTGTTGCCTCCTTGTAATCTAGGAGGGTATATAGCCGAGAATCACCAGCGACCGTACAGTACAAAGTATTTGCAACACAAAATACTCAGTATACAAACGGCACAAGTGGGGGTGAGCCCTTGAGGGCTGCTTACCGCCCGCTGAACAGCGGGTATGAGGCCGTAGAATCCCGTGTCTGGGTCTCCCCGTCTCCCCTCTGCAGCTCAGCGTGCAGGCAGGAATGGCTGCCGGCGTTCTGTGAAGAGGGGCGGACCGTGGGCGTGCCACAAACAAAGAGCGGGAAACTGCGTCCTACTGTGCCTGGTGTGAGGGCTGGAGTATGTAAAAACGACTCCAGCCCTCAGCGCTGATGCTCTGTACAGCGTCCCGCCCTCCTCCTGACTGGCAGGTGCGGAGGCGGGAACGAACGAACTAGGCCGCAAAAGCCGGGGACTGTAGTAATAAGCGCGGCCGTGATATATGCACGGCCAGCGCGGAAGTCCCCGGCGCACCACAAGTCCCAGCCGCGTCGCAGTCCCAGCGGCCGGCGCGACCGTTCTCCCTGAGTCTACCCACTCAGCTAAGCTGAAGTGAGGAAATGGCACAAGCGCAGCAGCGCTGTTGTCCCCGGCGCACTAACACACCCAGCCATGCTGCGGTGTGCGCGCGTATGCACGGGGACACAGAGTACCTTGACGGAGCAGGGCCATGTCCCTGACGATACTCAGCTCCATATCCAGCGGCTTCTCCAGGGGCTGCGGATGGAGCACGGTCTCTGTGCCTGGAGACCGGTAAAATCCCACTTCGCCCAGAGCCCTAATGGGGATGGGGAAGGAATCAGCATGTGGGCTCCAGCCTCCGTACCTGCAATGGGTACCTCAACCTTAACAAGCACCACCGACAAAAAGTGGGGTGAGAAGGGAGCATGCTGGGGACCCTTGTATGGGTCCTCTTTTCTTCCATCCGACATAGTCAGCAGCTGCTGCTGACTAAACAGTGGAGCTATGCGTGCGTGTCTGACCTCCTTCGCACAAAGCAAAAAACTGAAGGACCCGTGCTCCCACGGGGGGGTGTATAGCCAGAAGGGGAGGGGCCTTACACTTTTAAGTGTAGTACTTTGTGCGGCCTCCGGAGGCAGTAGCTATACACCCAATTGTCTGGGTCTCCCAATTAGGAGCGAAAAAGAAAAAAAAAAATTAAATAAATTAAAACTTTGAGCCTTCAGCAGCATTTTTGTTTTAAAATGTATATACCTATGCAACATAGACCATTAAAGAAGGTAATTGGCTCCCATTTTGGGCTTTTAAATCTCATGTCATGTTTTGCACATTTTGGGGGGGTTTTTTCGCCTGAGAAAGACGTCGATACGGCGCTGAAATGTGTATTGTAAACCTAAACCTTATCACTGTTGAAGACCCAGTTTCTCAGCAGCCTAGCCCATGTAATGGTTTCTATCCAACTGAATCCATTCTTTCCTGGAGGATTCCTCCACCATCCACGGGGCAGCAGTGTTTTGGGTTTTTTTTCCTTCATGCCTACATAGAATTTGTGCCTGTCTCTGCTCCACCAGGCGGTCATTACCCTGTGGAGGGAGAGTAGGGAAGTACTTGGTTATCACCCTGTTGTGCGCTCTGTTCCCAACACCCAGATTTCCTTGCCATTACATAAATCTGCCTTCCACAACCTCACATTTGTAGCAGTTTGGCTGTTGCTCACCAGTTGTAAGCCTCCTACATGGCTGCATCAGTTAATGACCTGTGTTTTAACTTCAATATGATGGTTACCATCACTTGTTTGGTAGAATTGGTTACCCATACACTTGACTATAACCTTATAAAATCCTTGACTTTGACCAAGTGGACGTAGAAAAATTGTCCGTAAAGAGCATTCACCCCAAATATTGATGTTAGATTTCTCATTAATTTGCTTTGCATTTTGTTAATTGAGAAATAGAAATCCTAATAGCTTTTTTTTTTTATAAAGTATTTTTTGCAGTATTTTTTCCACTCCTGCCTAAAGCTTTTGCACAGTACTGTAGATTTGATAGTTATGACCCACATAAATCGGTCTCTTCTGGTGCAAAATGGATGAATATTTCAGAACATACATTGTGAAGGGGCCACAAATATCTACGGCCAGCTTTAGGGAAACTGTATTTTGAGATGTATGATGCCGTAATTATTACATGTTCTAATTTGTTATATTCATCCTCTAGGGACCTGAATGTATTCAGTATCTGCAGCAAGAATATCTGCCTTCGTTGCAGGTAGCACCAGAAATTATCCAGGTAGGTTCCATTTTATTCTATTTTTAATTTCTATTTTCATAGTCATTTTTCAGGTAAGCAATTTAAATTAATTTCCATGTAATTGGCACTAGTACAGGCAAAAAAAAAATAATTTCCAGGGGCTTGAAGATGTAAAAAAAAAAACCTGATAGTCGCCTACTGGCACTCAGCTGGATCCAGTGGAGGCCACTCGGGCTTCTACTTTGGTGCAGGAAGAGGCGACCTCACCAATGCAGCAGCAGCTTGTGATTGGCTGCAGTGGTCAGGTGACTTGAGCAGCACATCATCAACAGACCATTTAATGACATGCTGATCAAGTCCAGAAAATTAGTAAGGGAAGATCTTTCGATTCAACATCGAGATAAACGGTGCAAAAACTGTTCCACCTGATTCTCGTATTTAGCGAGCAGTCATGAAAAAAGTTAAACATATTGGACATTTTTTTTAGCTTGCCTTTAAAAACATTTACTGCAAAATATGCTTCTTTACAAAAACATTGGATTCCACAGTTATAAATATGGCATATTCACCGCATATGAAACAATAATTTCCAAATTGCATTCATCCTCAGTGGTAGTGGTTACATCATGCAGAATCTGCAATATTTCATGAGGGTTCCTCCTTAAGAATCTTGAGTCCCTTACCACCACCTCTGAGAACAGTGGAAATTTATGGACGCAGAACCGGTGCAAGGAGGACATTTCCTATGCACTGAATATGGATATATAATATTTATAATGGTGGAATTTAATATTTTTCTAGGAAAGCATATTTTGTAGTCAATGGTTTTCAGTGCAAATTAAGAAAACGTGATGTGTGCATTTTTTTTATGGCTGCCGTTGCTCAAGTCATCTGACTGTCGCAGTCAATCAGTCTGAAGCGGTCCTGCTGCTGGTGGAATAGTGACCTCTCCTCTTTCTATGTCATGTCAGCGCAATCCGGGCAGCGGCCTTTACTGGAGCCAGTTGGTTGAGAGCCCTTGGGATTTTTTTTTTTTTTTAAGTCCCCGGACAACCCCTTTTTAAAGTTAATAACTTTTCAATATACTTAATACAATACAGTCTTGAAGGATTGTCCAATCACAAGATAATGAATACATGATGTGATATTAATAACCTATTAGTCAGCTGTGGTGGCAGCTGGATATACACACTGAACTGCACTGTGCATTTCCATTGTGTGCAGCAGCTGCTGCCAGGTACAGCTTCTATTTTGAATGGGAGCTCTTGCAGTATCAGTGTTATTGCACACTTTGATAGTGGCAGTGATACTGTTGGTAATGCTAAAGAGCTACTATTCTCTTGTATAGTTGTCATTCTGTGGTTCCGAGCAGTAGCTGCTTCAGTTGGTATGAAGCTGCATAAAGCTTAACCCCTTAGAGAGATATGATGTGCTGATACGTCATATGCTAGCTCCCCAACCAGCTCTGAGCCCACACCTTTCCCGGCAGATAATGGCTGTGATATTAAGCCATCATCTGTCTCTATCAGCCGTGGCACTGGCATTTACAGTGCGCCATCAGGGGGGCATGTCATTCCCTGCACCAATCAGTGTGCATGTGACATGATTGCGGGGTACTGATGGGTTGCCATGCTGGCCAGGGGTCTGCTGAAGACCCACCATGCTTGTCATGACAGTACTCCTGTGAAAGCCAACCCGTGGATGATGTTCATAGGCGACCATGATTTTGGCTATACGCAGCAGTACTCTGACATTGCAGTATATAGAACAAGCAATCAGATGATCAAAGAAAAATTAAAAACAAAAACTTAAAAGTTCAAATTGACCAGGTCCTGATTAATTTTTTTTATATTTTGATAGATCGATGGGTAAATGGCATACTGTGAAAAAAAAAAATTCTAAACTCTAGAATTGTTTTTTTTTTTTAGGTCACTGCAACAACACCAAAAAGTGTAACAGGCGAACAAACCATTTTATTTACCCCAGTTATATTAATAAAAACAACTGCTCGGGCACAACAAAAACCTCCCTCACATAGCTCCATATCCTGAAAACATTACTGTTCTTGTAACATGGTTCACCTGGGGGGGAAAAAAAAATTCACCCAAATTTCTGAACTCTGAAAAATGGCCTGGTCGGGAAGGAGGTAAATAACATGCCATCAATGACTGGAGAACCTCTTTTAATTATGAAGTTTCACCGGTAAAAGTGAATGACACTGAAAACTCACCTGCCATGTTCATATATATATTTTTTTTTATTTTTTTTATTTTAACCCTTTCACGACCGGCCGATTTTTCGCTTTCCGTTTTTTTTTTTCGCCATTCTTTTTCTGAGAGACGTAACTTTTTTATTTTTCAGTCAATATGGTCATGTGAGGGCTCATTTTTTGCGGAACGAGCTGTACTTTTAAATGAAACCATCAGTTTTACCATATTGTGTACTAGAAAATGGCAAAAAAATTCCAAATGCTGAAAAATTGCAAAAAAAGTGCGATAGCACTATGGTTTTTGAGATATTTTATTCACTGTGTTCACTATATGGTAAAACTGATGTGTGGGTGTGATGCCTCAGGTCAGTGCGAGTTCGTAGACACCAAACATGTATAGGTTTACTTTTATATAAGGGGTTAAAAAAAAATCGGAAGTTTGTCCGAAAAAAGTGGCGCACGTTTTACGCCATATTCCGTGACCCGTAGCGTTCTCATTTTTCGGGATCTTAGGCTCAATGACGGCTTATTTTTTGCGTCTCGAGCTGACGTTTTTAACGGTACCATTTTTGCGCAGATGCTACGTTTTGATCGCCTCTTATTGCATTTTGCGCAAAAGTTGTGGCGACAAAAAAACGTCGTTTTGGCGTTTGGAATTTTTTTGCCGCTACGCCGTTTACTGATCAGATTAATTGATTTTATATTTTGATAGATCGGGCGTTTCTGAACGCGGCGATACCAAATGTGTGTATATTTTTTATTTTTTTAACCCTTTAATTTTCAATGGGGCGAATGGGGGGTGATTTGAACTTTTAGGTTTTTTTGTTTTTTTTTAATTTTTTAAAACTTATTTTTTTACTTTTTTTTTTTATTTTACTAGTCCCCCTAGGGGGCTATTGCGATCAGCATTCCGATCGCTCTGCAGTATCTGCTGATCACAGCTGGAAGGCTGTAAACAGCAGATACGCTGTCTTTCTCTTTTGCTGTGCCCCGGGCACAGCGAAAGTGAAACCAATTCATGTGTAGTACAGGAGTCATCACATGACCCTGTACTACCATGACAACTATCGGGAGTCACGTGATCGCGTCACGTGACTTCCGGTTTCGGCGGTAAGTAAAAACTTTACCGCGATTGCGCTTATAATGGCGCTGTCATGTATTGACAGCGCCATATAAGGGGTTAATCGGCACGAGCAGATAACGATTCTGCTCGTGCCTAGCAGGCACACATCTCAGCTGTGAAAATCAGCTGAGATGTGTGCCGATCGCGGCATGCTGCCGCCGGAGGACCGCGGGCAGTAAGATTATGTCATTTAGGACGTAATTTTACGGCCCGCGGTCGTTAAGGGGTTAATATTCTCTCGTGATATAGCCCAGGTACACAGACATTAGTGATGTACACACACATTCACTTCCCGCAGACTGTGAATATTGTCCGTAGCATGCTTCCAATTTCATGTAAGGCACCTGATGCAGTAAGACGAGGACAGGTACCAGATTTTATGTACATCTCATTTCTTTTCTTTTTTTTTTCAGGAATTTTGTCAAGCCCTTCAACAACCTGATGCTAAAGTATTTAAAAATTATCTAAAGGTACGCTTTCTGCTTTTTTTTTTTTCCTCTTCTCCTCTCTTAACTGATAAATCTGAAGACTATAACGTGACTGACTTTGGCTGATTTTTTTATTTTTTATTTTTCCAGATTTTTTTTCAAAGAGCAAAGCCCTGAGGAATATACTGGAATTCTCATGCATATGACATCGTACTCAGGAACTCCAGTTAATTTATGTAGATTGCTAATTTTGTACATGCCTATAAACTGGTGTCCTATACAGAAGCCGCTTCCTATCATATAAGTAATCCATAGGAGCTACAGACACATCTTACCTGTCGTATCATCCATGTCTCTTACATGGTAGACACATGCTCCAGTGGGGAGCAAATATTATCAATTGGTTTTTTTTTTTTTCTTTGTAATTTTTGAAGATTCATTTGAAATAGGTTTGTGTTGGCACTTGCTTTTTTTCTTTTCTTTTTACACACCAGGTTTTTTGTTTTGAAACTGGAAGCCAGTTTGTATATTGGTGTCAATTTTCATTGTGTTTGTTCCAACGTCATTGTTCAGGAGCACACTACTCCCCAGCCTCCTGACGTTCGTTTTGTTCACTGGGGTGATGGATGCTCTTGATTCATTGACCGATCAGACCAGTTGCACTGAGAGCCTGAACTCCAATGCTGCTGTATGTACGGCATCTGAGGCTGGCTGGGGTCTGGAACTATCGGTATGATTCAGTGACCCCAAAAAGCTTCAGTCCAGTGCTTACTAACTAGACAACAGCGGTAGCTCGGCTCCTTGCCTGTAAACAAGAAAATAAAGTAGAGCTGGCAGAACTGAGACAAATTTGGAGAAAACTAATTGCAAGGTTGCTTCTTTTTACAAGTATGTTGCAATTTTGCCCATCTAAGATATAGAATGCCCCTTTAAGGCACCTAAAATTATAATGCAGCAACTGATGCATTCTATCCTCCATTAACATTTTACACCTGAAATCCATTACCTACTCTGCAGGTTTTTTTGTTTTGTTTTTTTTGTTTAATTTTTGAGGGGATAAAAAGCAAGTGTGGACTGAACCTGAAAAATTCAATGTAATTTCATTTTGGAATTTCAAAACCAGGACTGTACAAGATGATGATAAAGTAAAAAAAAATAGCAAGGAGGATGATGTACATTTTTATTTTTTAAATGGAATCTGTCACCAGGGTTTTGCTCCCCCATCTAAGAGCAACATAATGTAGAGACAGAGACCCTGATTCCAGCGATGTCACTTACTGAGCTTTTTGCTGTCATTTTGATAAAATCACTGTGTTCTCTGCTGCAGATCTAGCAGTTATACAGAACTCATAAATATGCTGGACTACCTGGCAGCCAAGTAGTCCTGTAATGATAAAATTACTGTTTAATCAGCAGTAGATTATCTAAACTAAGCAGCCCAGTAAGTGACACATCACTGGAATCAGGGTCTCTGTCTACATTATGCTGCTCTCAGATTAGGTGGCAAAAACTTGGTGACAGATTTCCTTTAATTGCTCTAAGTGAAGGCGTTAATCTTTTTAAGTTTTGATCTCCTGATGTGTATTGTGGAGGAATAAAACAAAAATAGTGAACTTTGTAGATAGTGATGACAATTATTATTATTTTTTTTATTTTAAATAGAGAATACTGGACCCCTTACTGTTTTAAAGTGGTTGTTGACGACTTTTGTATTGAGGTGCTATCGTTAGGATAGACATCAATATCTAATCTGTGTGGGTGTGAGATCGGACATCCCCGCTAATCAGCTGTTCCCAGTACTGCTGGTGGCCAGATGTGATATTCCCAGTTGTGGAGCTGTACAGTTCAGTCAACATAGTAAGCATCGGGTACTGCATATCTGCCCCCTTTTCCAATCAGTAGGGGCGGATGTGCAGTACCTGGCCACAGCCACTATACAGTTGACAGCTATGCTGGCTGGCACCAGAAACAGCTGATTAGGGGTGCCAGTTGTCTCTGCTTCACCAATGTAATATTAATGACCTTATCCTAAGAATAGGCCATCAATCTAAAAGTCACAGCCCATCCTTTTGAGTGTGTGCACAAAGACATTTTGCTGAGTTTTTGTAGTGGACACTACCCAAGGTTGAGGAACCTTCAGCTTTTGAAAAGGATTTGGAGATTTTCTGTTCTAAAAACTACTAAAGTAACGTGTGCACATACCTTAAAGGGAACCTGTCAGCAGAAATTTCGCCCAAAAGCTAAAAGATTCCCCCTCTGCAGCTTCTGGGCTGCATTCTAGAAAGGTCCCTGTTATTATTGTGCCCCATGTAAGACCAAAATAAAGAGTTTATAAAGTGGTACCTTTTTGTATTCAGATGACGTCCCTTTTGTCACGTGATAGGGGCGTGTTCAAAATACTATCACGTGACAAAAGGGACGTCATCCCTGGAAGCAGCCCATACAGTCTAGCACTACCCTGAGCACAGTGTGACCGCTGGAGAGGTTTGCGCGCTCACAAGATTATGGGCGGGTACTTGCTGATAACAATCACAGCCCTGCTCATAATCACTTGCCTGCGCACACGTCACCAGCGGTCACACTGCTCAGTCCCATGAGACTGGCACTGGGCATGCGCGGGGATGGCTGGAGCGGTGGGCGGTGCATCAGCTATGGAAAGGAGCGATGGGGGCGGCATACAGGACCAGGAGGCAGAATAACAGACGGCAGAAAGCCCGCCCCCGTGTCACATTTACACTATCTGAATACAAAAAGGTACCACTTTATAAAGTCTTTATTTTGGTCTCACATGGGGCACAATAATAACAGGGACCTTTCTAGAATGCAGCACAGGAGCTGCAGAGGGGGAATCTTTTAGCTTTTGGGCGAAATTTCTGCTGACAGGTTCCCTTTTAATTGTCAATGTATTAGCTTGCACAATACAGTCTTAAATTCGGATGACCTGAAATAAACTGACAATGGAAACAAGTCAGTAATGCAATCCACAACAGTATTTATAATTAGATTACAGAGATGGTGTCTCGATATTGAATGCATTGCTTCTTGGAATGTCAACATTTATAGGAGCTGAATCTATAAACTTTTTATAAAAGGAAACAATAAATTTTATGTAGTCAAATCTCTAGTCTGAATTGCATGTCATTTATATTTAACTTTTTACAAACTGCTGTTATAATAAAGTTGTATAAAAAGATTTACTACTATAAATACTAAAGTCAGATGTGGCCCACAAAACCTGAAGAAGTTCACAATCTAGTATTTGGCTATATACACATTGAGAAACTAAGGTTTTGCTCTTATTTGCATTCTGAGCTTTAATCTGGGTTTAAATTGGCTATTGACATTTTCTCACCAGGTGTCTGTAACAACTCATCCCATCCACATAGGTATAGAAATCATACCATAGATGCCCAAAAATTAAATTGTGTAGTAATGAGAAATGACACAGGAAAAAAGTATTGAACACATGGAGAGGTGCAAAAAGCCACTGCCACTCATACCAGCTGAAATAAATCATTAATTTGAAAGCAATCCTGCCACTTATTGAAAAATATCAGCTAGTTCTACTGATGGCCTATAAAAAGGTGTTTCACTATCAAGGTGCCAAACAAGAAACCTTTTGTGATGGGTAAAACCAGTGAGCCGTCTCAAGACAGTCACAACCTTCTTGTTGCAAAACATACTGACTGCATTGGTTACACAAGAATTTCTAAACAACTGAAGGTTCCAGTGAGCACTATTGGAGCCATAATTTGGAAGGGGAAAGAACATAATTTCATCATAAACCGGCCACAACCTTGTGCTCTCTGCAAGATTTCAGAAAGAGGAGTGAAAAGAATTATCAGAAGAGTAGTGAAACAGCCAAGAACCACCTGTGGAGAGCTATAGAAAGGCCTGGAATCAGCCAGTACAATAGTTTCAAAGAAAACAATAAGTAATGCACTCAACATGCATGGCCTCTATGCACACTCACCTCGCAAGACTCCATTGCTGATCAAACAGTATGTTCAAGTGCGTTTAAAGATTGTCTAAATGTTGTCGATCAATCCTGTGTAAGACTGAGAGAATATAGTTGAGTTAGATGAGACCAAAATTGAACTCTCTGGATGCCATAATACACACCATGTTTGGAAGCTACAAGGCACTGCATATCGCCTGAAAAACACCATACCAACAGTGAAGATTGGAGGTGGGAATATGGTTTTGGGATGTGTTTTAGTATACGGCACTTGCAAAACTTTATATAGTTGAAGGAAGTATGAATGGAAAGATGTACCTAGACATTCTTGAAAAAAAATCTGCCAGGACGATTATGATGAAACGAGGGTGGACATTTTAGCAATACAGGGATCCGAAACACACATCGAAGGAAATTCTCAATTAGTTCCAGAGAAAACAAAGCTACTAGCATGGCCCAGTCCATCACTGGACCTGAATCCAATATAAAATTCATGGAAGGCACTAAAGGTCAGAATTCATTAAAGGAGCGCATGGGACCTTTTAGGATTTGAAGAGTGTTTTTGTGTGGAAGAATGGGCCAACATCACACTTGAGCAATGAATGCCAATAGTGTCTCCATACAGGAGGCGTCTTGAAGCTGTCATCACCAACAAAGGCTTTTGTACAATGTAGAAAATAAATTTCCTTAAGGCCTCCTTCACAAGTCTGTACGAAACAAACTGTCCATGGTGAAGGTGCGTGTGTGTCTTGTGTGTGTTTTCTCTACGTGTGCTGTTCCTGTGCTATCTGTGTAACATCCGGATAGCACATGGACAGCATGAGGCGTGATATACCTGCCTTTCTCCCGCGCTGTTACTTCTGAGTCCGAGGTCAGTGCAGTGAATATGCAATGAGCATAATGAACGGGCCTGGAAGCAACAGCAGAGGCAGAGACAACAGCATCGGAGACAGGTAAGTATAAAAATTCTTAATTTTTATGTGATACGTGTTTTCTTGGGGACGTGTCCCACTGATGTCACATGGATTACATCAGTGTGTGGTTCTTGTGAAACCCGTGCTGCAGGCAGAAAATTGACATGTCAAAGTGTGGAGCGCACGGAGGCTCATATGCTGCACACGGTCCGTGTGAGTTAACCCATTGATTTTATTGGGGCTACTTGTGTCCGTGTCTCCGGTACATGTGCAAATGGACACCACACATACCAGAGACACTGATGTGTGAAGGAGGCCTTCGCATGTTCAATACTTGGTTCCTGTGTCATTTCTCATTATTACACATCACTGACAGACTCCATTAGGGCTCTTGTCCACTTATGTACCGCTTCCGATGTGAGATCATGTGAAGCAATATGCTTATGACTCTCAGCTGCAGGTGTCAGCTGAGGGTCATGCGATTGTGATCTGATCTTGCGATTGCATCACAGGAGCGGAGAATATGGCGGGAGCACTTTCTCCCCATCTCCGTTCTGTGTCTCTACGTGCTCCGCACTGCTGTCGCATAACATGCAAGTGCAGTGTGATTTTACACATGCGTGAGCCGAGACTCGGTGCAAAATGCAGCATGCTGTGATTGCACAGAGAGCACGATTCGAACCATAGAAAATTAAGCAAGAGGACACTGTCCCATAGATTAACACTGGTGCGAGTGCAATCTGATTTTTTTTTTTTTAATCGGATTGCACTCGCATATGAAAATTGCAAGTGGACATGAGCCCTTATAGGGAGTCTGTCAGCACAATTTCAACATCCCCCCACCACTGTATGCTCATGTAGCTCTTTCAAAGAAGTCTGTTCTTCCATTGCTGATAAATCAGTGTTTCCATTGATGGGCAAATGATGATGTAGATCTGAAGCCTCCGTCACTCCAGATCCTTTCCTTGCCTTCTATTTGAATGACCACCTTTTATGCTGTGTGACTGCAGTCAAAAGAGACGTTACACCAGGAAAAAAAAACAGGACTGGGGCCATTATTACTGATGGGGTCCCAGGTTGGGGTCAAGGATGGAGAAGATCATTACAGGAAGGAGTGAAGATGACACGTGACATCTTTGCATAAGGCGTGAATATGCATGTCTTCATAGGATCTAGAAAGCTACGAAAGGCCCATACATCTAACCAACATGCAGGTGGAGGCCCAGGTCTAAATTTTGCATTGGTTCCCATTGGACTCTAGTTACGCCACTGGCTAGATGTACACACAAATAGTTTGAAAGGAGTGGTGTAAATCCTGGTGACAAATTCCCTTTAAGGCTATGTCCGCATTCTGCAGCTTATTTAACAAAACTGCACCCACTGGCAGAAAAATTCACCTTGTGCTAGAAAACGCAACAAAAAAAATGCGTTTTTGTCCTATGCAGGTTTTTTTCTTTTTTTTTTTTTTAGTAACATAAATGGCTGGAAGGGCTAAAAAAACGCTAGCTAAACCCACACGAGTTGACATGCAAGTTTTGTGGCAACCCAAAACTGGAGGCAAAAATAAGCAGCATGCTCACAGAATTTTTTCATGCAGACATGCAGTTTTGGACAACAAACTGCATCAAAAAACGCAGCGTGCGCACACAACCTAATGCTCCCACATTTCGCGCCACATTTTTGTGGTGTATTTGCATATCAATTTATACTTTTAAATACTTTTTCTTTCCTTTTTTTTTTAAACGTATATTTACATAGACTACAATAAGAAATGCATGTCAAATAGGTATAAATTTGCCATACTTTTGTGCACATTTGATCTTTAGCAGGATGTAAAAAAAACAAAAAACCTCAGTCTGCTCTCTCTGACCTTGTGCACATGTCCAGTTTTTTTTGTAACTGGTGGTTCTGTTTTGCAGATTAAAATCACCCATTCAAATGAACAGATGGCATGCGTTTGACACTCGGATTATATTTAGTGTTCATTAATTATGGGGAGCTTGATTACTATTGGGCTATGTGCCCACGGGACTCTGGATCTGCGGATTTTTCTGCATCAAAATTCGCAGCTTTCCCCCCTTTTTTTTTTTATTTATTCAATTGAATAGGCAAAATCTGCACGAAAATCCGCAACAATAATTGACATGCTGCAGATTTTTCCGCATGAAAATCCGCACAATTTCCGCTGCGGAAAAATCCGCAGCGTGGGCACAGCACTTCCCAAATGCCATAGAAATGGCTGGGGAGTAGCTGTGCTGCAGATTTCTGGAAAATCTGCGGCTTTTCTGCGAGAAATCCGCGGCAAAATCCGCACATTTTCCGCAGCGTGGGCACATAGCCTTACAGATAGCTCTTCAGTATGACACTCGTACTTCCTATCACAAAGCCCAAAAATTTGATGAAAAACCCTAATAAACTTTTTTTTTTTTTTTTGGTATGGAATACATGTATGAAACCTGACGTTAATGAATAGGAGGGGTTTCCAATACTCTTGTCCAGTTTATCTCGTGTCGTGCTGCATTCATAAGACTATGTGCGCACTATGACGTTTTTGCACTTCTCAAAAACAATGCGTTTTTGGTCGCAAAAAATGCGCAAAAATGTAGCGGTAAAAACGCACGTTTTGGTGCATTTTTGGCTGCGTTTTTTGATCACTGTGTTTTGCTGCATTTTTCAAATGCATTGCATGGGTGAAAAATGCAGGAAAAAATTGACATTGCCATTTTTTTTTAGCTCAAAAACGCAGCTAAAAAAAAAGTGTGCGGACAACAAAATGAAAAGTCAGACTTTGCTGGGGAAGCAAAGTCATGCAGTTTTGAGCCTGAAAACGCACCCGAAAATTGCGCAAAAACACCACGAATAACGCTCAGTGCGCACATAGCCTAAAGGGAACTGTTCGATTCCACCTCCTCCCCATCTTTTGCCACAAGATTGCCAAAATGACTTGGTACCTGAAGTAGTAGTAATGCTTTACAACATGGGCATGTATACGGAGTATAAAACCGTGATTGCTATTATTTGGCAATGCTGCAGCTGTCACAATCGTGGAGAATCCCGGCTTCTGCTCAGCATCATATTGGGTTCTATATTTCACCAAAGCTTGTGCCTGCGCTGGTAACATATCCTGCTTGGGCATGAATGGAGCTTTTGCTGAAGAATTGGGCTGCACCTGCTCAATCCAACATCACAATGCACAGTCCATAACAAAGTATATGCATGTTTGGCAGTTGGAAGATTTTTTTTCCCCACCCATTATATTGGTAATCATACTGTCAATGACCATCACTATAAGATCAGGAAAATGCAAAGAGAACACATTTCCTAAAAACCAGACATCTGTGACAACTCAAGTGACCCTCCCCTCTATCATTTGTCATGTATGGTCCCACTATCTGGTTCTTTCCTTTGGCCTCTTTCACGCTCCTCTGTTGAGACAGGTTTTCCAATCCTCCATCCAAGATGGCTGCTACAGTGTAGTCACTTTTTAGTGTCAGAATGGCGGGTCACTTTCAGTGAAAGATCCTAAGCAAGTGGAAAAGGTTGCACAAATCCGCAATATACCGTAATAATCTTTCCTATACATGGGGATGAAGTTTTCAAAAACCTATTCACACTTAAGGTACCGTCACACTAAGTGACGCTCCAGCGATCTGACCTGGCAGGGATCGCTGGAGCATCGCTGATGAGCTGTCAAACAGGCAGATCTCCATAGCGATCAGAGATCAGCCACCAGCGACCCGTGTAACGACGCTGTGCTTGGTAACCATAGCAGTGAAGGTAACTGTGGAAAATGAAGGCGCAAAAATAGGGTCTTACCCGGTATGACACGTGGGGGCAAGTGTGGGTTAAAACACTCACCTGATGGGGTTGTGCAAGTCACAACCCCTATGAAGGCACGTAGTAAAAGTGGAAGGCAGCGGTCCCGCAGTGTAGATATATTCCAAGAGGTAGAGCAGAAAGCAAGTTTCAAAATCCGCGCCAAACCACAGAGTCGAGATGCTTGTTAGTGAATCCTTTCTTTCTTTATTTTTTACAGGTCTACGCGTTTCGAGGACATATCCGTCATCATCAGGACAAAGTACAAAGAAAGACTATCTACTAAGTCTTTTTTTGTACTTTGTCCTGATGATGAGGACGGATATTTCCTCGAAACGCGTAGACCTGTAAAAAAATAAATAAAGAAAGAATTCACTAACAAGCATCTGGACACTCTGTGGTTAGGCCCGGATTTTGAAACCTGCTTTCTGCTCTACCTCTTGGAATATGGTAACTATAGTACACATTGGTTTACTAAGCAAAGCGCTTTGCTTATAGTTACCCGATGTGTACCTTGGCTACATGTGCAGGGACCAGGGACCCGGCTTCTAGAAGCGGCGGAAGCTGGTAACCAAGGTAAATATCGGGTAACCAAGCAAAGCCTTTGCTTGGTTACCCGATGTGTACCTTGGTTAACAGCGTCCGCAGAAGCCGGCTCCCTGCACATTCAGATCGTTGCTCTCTCGCTGTCAAACACAGCGATGTGTGCTTCACAGCGGGAGAGCAATGACCAAAAAATGGTCCAGGACATTCAGCAACGACCGGCGACCTCACAGCAGGGGCCAGGTCGTTGCTGGATGTCACACACAGCGACATCGCTAGCAAGATCGCTGTTACGTCACAAAAGTCGTGCCTCAGCAGCTATGTCGCTTAGTGAGACGTGGCCTTAAGGATATGTTCACACAGGGTTATTGCATGAATAAGCTTCCTATTGATTCCAATGCGAAAACACGACCTAAGGTCTCATTCAAACATCAGTATTTTTGGATCTGTGTTTGTATGTCAAAGCCAGGAGTGGAAGAGAAAAACTATAATTGAAAGATTGATGCCTGTTCTGAGTTTTGGAGACGCTCCTGGTTTTGGCATATAAATACTGATGTGTAAGGATACTTTCAGACATCTGTTTTTTTGCCGTCGGGCACAATCCGGCTTGTGCCTGATGCAACGGATCCGTCGCAGAATGTGTAAAAACTGATGCGACGGATCCAGCAGAAAAAAAAAAGACCCCATCATCATCGCGCACACGCAGGCACTACCGTCCCCATCATCACCACACACGCAGGCACTACTGCACTACCTGAGTGACGTCACTGCTGACAGCGCAACTCACTTCATCATAGTCTGTGGCCACTCTCTGTCAGCTTCCGATGTAGCAGAGCTGAAAGCGTCGTGGGAACTCGTGTGGATTACATCGGACCTGGAGGGGTATTTGGGGATTTTAATAAAGTGGTGAAAAAAGAAGGTGTTTTTTGTCTTCTATTTCAAATAAAGGATTTTTTGGTGTTTGTGATTATTTACTTTCACTACAGATTAATCATGGAGGGTGCACAGACGCCTGCCATGATTAACCTAGGACTTAACTCCTTCTTATCCCGATTGCCACCGCACCAGGGCAATTCGGGCGAGCCGGGTAGAGTCCCGGGATTGTCGCATCTAATGGATGCGGCAATTCTGGGCGGCTGCCTGATATTTTTAGGCTGGGGGCTCCCCATAATGTGGGGCTCCCCATCCTGAGAATACCAGCCTTCAGCTGTGTGGCTTTACTTTGGCTGGTATCAAAATTGGGGGGGGGGGGGGGGGACGCATGCTGTTTTTTTTTTTATTTATTTATTTTACTGCGCGATATAGACCCGCTCACTGGTGGCTGTGATTGATTGCAGTGAGACAGCTGTCACTTAGCGTGGGGGCGGGTCTGACTGCAACCGATCATAGGCGCTGGTGGGCGGGGGAAGCAGTGAATACGAGATGGAATAATGAGCGGCCGGCATTTTCAAAAGAGAAGCCGCCAGAGCAGTGTGACAGCCGTGCAGCGCCGCGTCGGTGATCGGTGAGTATGAGAGGGGTTGAGAGGGAGAGACCGATCGACAGACAGGGAGGGAGAGGCCAGAAATAAATTCATATCTCACCTGAGCATGCTCAGATTAAAAAAAACAGATTCATCACTGAAATATGTTCTTTGCCGGATGACACCGGATCCAGCGCCCATAGGCTTCCATTATACAACATGCTGGATAGCGCCGGATCCGGCGTGGTCCGATTTTTGTTGGAGACAAAAAACGCTGTATGCTGCGTCCTTTCCGGCAGCCGGACGAAGAAATTTCGCCTGATCCAGCGGACACCGCATGCAATGCAAGGCAATCCGGCGCTAATACAAGTCAATGGGGAATAAAATGGATCCGGTGCCGGATTAGTTTTATTTGTTTTTTGCCGGATTGTGCCTGATGCTAAAAAACTGATGTGTGAAAGTAACCTAAATGAGGCCTATTGTTAAGTGCACAATGTTCGGAGATGCTGCGTCCTGGACACAGTGTCAGCTCTCCTGCGGGGCTGAGAGTACTCTCTGCAGCTGCCCGTACCAACGATCAGGATTTGGACAGCTGTGGACTCTCTGGTCTCAGAACACTCGAGGCTCCACAGCAATAAATTGACAAGCTGCTGCTCGGGAAGCCGCACCGCATATCAGTTTATGCTGCAGTAAAAAAAAAAAAAAAATCTATCCACTGTGCTTGTCCTGTACATTGCAGTATTTTGGAGGTAGCAATAACGCGCTGCATCCAAAACTGTGAACCCTGATTGTGGGCACACAGCCTTAGTGTCCATGGTGCTGTTTTTCCCCACAATGAAGCAACATATGAATTCTTTCATCAAATGACTCAAGACCCTCCAAATTTGGCTACTGAATCCACTGAAGCAGAAAAAAAATGACACAGAGACTTGGTAAAATAAAAATGCAGGAATGAAGTATGCTTTTACTTTTTTTTTTTTCCCAGCCACAAAAATCCATGTCAAAAAAGTATGTAAATGTTCTCTGTGGACATATTCAACATTCACACAGCAGATTTTCCCTACAGACAGATCGCGTTCTTCCTATGTAATAGCATATGGAGTATTGGTATCATAAGTTAAACTTGGTGACCATGGGTACAGTAAAGTGCTCTTTCTATTGCCCCTTTACATCCTTCTAACCTATCAGGCATCATGTCTGTATATTTGGCGTATCCCAAATATAACACGACAATATTTTTTGTAGTTATTTATGTATATAATAATATCTGAGGAAAGTTTAGTGGGTTTTTTTGCTACTCCACCTGAGGACAGCAGAATGTAAAGACAGAGATTCCAGTGATGTATCTCTTACTGAGCTGCTTTCCGCAGTTTTGATAGAATCCCTGTTTTATCTGCTACAGATCTACCAATTCTCTGAATGCTGAGCTCTGCATAACCCCGCCCACACCACTGATTGCCAGCTTTCTGCCCATGTGCAGTGTACACAGAAAGCTGCCAATCAGTGGTAGGGGCAGGTTTATACACAGCTCATGAATATGGAAGGCTACATAGCAATGGGTTTACTAGCCCTCTATATAGTGATGATCTCCTGCAGATAAAACAGCGATTTTATCAAAACTAAAGCAAGCAACCCAGAGACACATTGCTATAATCAAGGTCTCTGTCTCTACATTATATTTTCCAGATACAAATGAACCAGGACTAGTCACTTGAGGTATTCGCTTACCAGACTAGTGCAGACTCAGTATCTGCAGTAATGACCTCCTTGATGTGATTGACAGACCCTGCACTACCACTTCTGCTCCTCGTCAACTTTCCTGCCTGTGTAGTACTGGGCAGTGCCAGGCATGCCAATCCTGTCCAGGGGTTTGCAACTGCAGTCAGTACTCCGATGCATCACATGACATGTCACATGATTCCCTTTGATAGCCCCTGAAACGGAGGTCACTGATGACACTTAATTACAGGGAGGGGGCAGGGGTTGTGGCAGTGATGACGACTTGTTTGAGTACCTCAGCATGCACTGTTATTCACAAAGGAAGCGTCATCAAACAGGAAGTCCGGTACATTTGCATACAGCGAGCAGCAGCATATCAAATGATTCCGCACCAATATGCGCCTTTGTATTGAAAGCGTTTGGCCACTCATTTTTAATAAAGGCCTATTTAAAGGATAGGTCATCAATACCTGATTGGTGGAGGTGTGACACCCAGCACCAGCAGTTAACCAACGCACCTGCACATTAGAAGCGTTATATGCCAAGGTCATGTGAGCGCGTCTTTTTGATGAGGTTTCCCCATCTGACATGGATTTGGAGCATTTCTGATTTCCATGTTTTTAAAAGCCTTATGATTAGTATGTGACGCTTCACATGGATCCATGAGGATCTTTGAGGCTATGTGCGCACGGGAGTTTGTACCTGCAGATATATCCGCAGGTACATCCACAGGTTTCCCGCAGCTGTTCGCCAGAATCCGAAGCTATTTTCTGCGGTAGTACAGTGAAATAGCTGCGGTAAACATGCGGACATTCATGTGACTTACCTGCGGAAGTCCCGGCATCTATCTCCATAGTGGAGGGCCGAGATTTCCGCAGGTAATTCCGCAGAAATAATTGACATGCAATTATGCAATTATGTCCCGCAGCATGTTCCGCAGTCGCACGTATCCGCAGCATGGATGGTGTCATGGGGAGTGTCTGTACTTGCTGAAACTTGTGGATTAATCTGGAATATCGAGAAAATCCATGGATTTTCCGCAGATAAATCCGCAGGTTTAATATCCCGTGGGCGCACAGCCTAAAACTTTGTTGGAAGATAAACTCCCAAACTAGTTATATTAATTTCTGTATATTTCCCATTGGTATCACTAGGAGCATTCCAACAGGTTTTGAAGAGGGGTTTTTTTATGTGGATTTTGAAGCAGATTAAGGGCTCATGCACACGTTGCGTACTGACATGCATTTACGCTGCGTATAGCACTGCAGTGTAAATGCATGCGTCCGGCGTACCCTGCACAATCTATGAAGAGTGTGCATGAGACGTGCGCACGTTGCTTTTATGTACACAGCGATTTGGGTGCTAACATTTTGACCCAAATCTGTGCATTCATAAAATGATCATGTCAATTATTCCGTGCGCTATGGATGCAGCTCCCACTCTGTCTATGGTGGGGGAAGCAGCCAGAGCGCATGAAATCGGCTTTTTTTCTACAAAAATACTGCATCCATTATGCAGTGTTTCTGCAGCGATTTGAAGCGCACATGTGCTGTCAAATCGCTGCAGAATATTCAGCAGGTATGTGCGCATGAGCCCTTACTTTAAAATATACAAAGACGATTTCAATGCGAACATTTGCTTATAATGAAGCTGCCAAACTGAGAAACCATATTATGGCCGAAATCCGCCCTAAACATCAAGTGATACAAGCAGGTCTAAGCTGCCAGTTATCGCTGTAGTCATATTCTTTCTATACATACCAACACATAAATAAATTATATATACACATACATACACACAAATTATATATACACATACACACACACACACACAAATAAATACATATGTGTATACATATATATATATATATATATATATATATATATACACACACACACACACACAGATACATATATATAATACACAGACACGCTACTATATATATATATATATATATATATATATATATAATTATATATACTGTGTGTGTGTATATATATATACAATGCATAGAGACACATGTATACACACACTATATATGTGTACACACACTACATGTGTGTACACACACACATGTATACACAAAATATATATATATAATGTACACACTACATGTGTACACACACACATATCTATATATTCACACACACTATATATATATATATATACACACACACACACACATATTGTACACACACGCTTATATGAGATATATATAATACAATACATAGAGACACATGTATGCACACACGTATACACACTATAAATGTATACACAAAATATATTACTATATGTACACACAGTTCTAGCTATCACACATTCTATTAACGTTTGGCCGTTCATTACAGTATGGTTCTCCTGGCACTGCACCAGGAAGGTACATGTGCACACTGTACATACAGCAGCCGCCATGCAGCCTCCCGCACAGAGCGGTGACGCCGTCGGTCTCCTCCGTGTGCCCGCTCTGCTGACTTTGCTCCCCCTCTGCCCACTATGCCGTATGATACTACAGTCAGGGCCCACAGCACCACCTATCTGCAGCAGACCTGCACTGCAGCACTAATAACTGCAGACATTTTACAGATGTAGATTCCCGTTATTGCCGAGAGTGATGATTGCTGCTCTATTCACCTTCGATTAACTGTAATAAATCTTGGGGGGGGGACAAAGAAAATCAAATCCTGGGTGTAGTTATAGCAAAGCAGAAACAGTAATGGCAATGTCATTACATCCGATCAGCCACAGTGATTGTGCTACTAAATTATTACAGAATCTTCATATCTATGCACGCAATGTATACTTAATATATAGATATATCATTAATTTAGTTTAAAAAAGCAAAGAAATATATATTTAAAAAAAAAAAAATAGTTACTAGCAGAGGATGGTTTCGATCCATCGACCTCTGGGTTATGGGCCCAGCACGCTTCCGCTGCGCCACTCTGCTTCATGAAACAAATGGTGCAACTCAGCTTATACAAGCCTGTCGTGCACAGTGCACATTGTTAAATGTGTATATGTCAGATATTTTGGGTGCTTATTTAAAATTGTAATTTTATAAAGTAAAATGCTTCCATGTACAATTGATATAATGCTTTATCCAGTTAAAGTTTAGAGCAAAACGGAAATAACCTAATTTAAAACTAGTTGAGGCTCCATAGACTTTGAGCAGTAGCCACTCCCAGCCTACACTGCGCCCTGTGAGACCTGGCGACTGAGAAGATTGGTGAGGTCAGGATGTTCCTGACGTCACCGCACATCGGAGTGATGACATTCCTGATGTCACCACTCATCATATTGATCAGGTCTTGCAGGATACATCGTGCGCTGGAAGTGGCTGCTGTTCAAAATCTATGGAGCCTCATTCTGACAGCTGCGTAACAATCAAGGTTGAAGAGGTCGTGGCCAGGCCCAAGGCTACAGGATGCCCACTGACCACAGCGCCTACTTTAGCTGGTTGTGTGTCTGAGGGCGTACATACAGCTGAAATGCATTGCAAGACAGAGACCCATCAGGTTCCTACGCTGCAATAAAAACTCAAGAAGCGGTCTACAGCTGACGTCGGCATGCTTGTGACTGGGAGTGCAATGGCACACACGCCGATGTCCGCTTTTGGCCACAATGCGCTGGCTACAGAGTATGCCACATGGCATGGCAGTGGAGGGAGGGGAGTAATATAGGATTTTTTTATGTGTTAGAACAGAGACTCTATAAAGCAAGATGGACTCAGGATAAGGACATATATACCAGGATAGGACATTCATAGCAGGATGGGCCCAGGATGAGGACAGATATACCAGGATGGGTCCTGGATGAGAACATATATACCAGGATGGGATATACATACCAAGATGGGGGACATATATACAAGGATGGGGTCATACATATCAGGATAAGCCCAGGATGAGGACAGAGATACTAGGATGAGGACATACATACCAGGATCGGAGACATATCTACAAAGCATGGGAGACATATTTACCAGAATGCTACAAGGGCCCATACATCTGACCAATATGCTGAGGAAGGCCCGAATTTTGCACCATGGGCCCATCGGACTCAAGCTATGGCACTAACCTTTGATCTACATAATCTAACAAACTGGTGAACGAGGGACACTTGTGTTTTAATTTCTCGCTTTTTATGTCTTCTAGATTTCCATTTGAGGACTACAACGGAATCACTTTTTTTTTTTTTTTAAAATAAATTGATGAACTATGTAAAAAGCTGGGGATTGTTTTTCAAATAAAGTGTGTGTGTGTGTGTGTGTGTGTGTGTGTGTTTCATTTAATTTGCTGTATTAGTAAGGGAGGTGTCTGATGGACGCCTCTCCATTACTAACACCAGGTCTTGATGCCAGCTGACACTACACAGCTAACATCAACCTCAGCTACCATTACCCAGATTGACACCGCACCAGGGCAATTGGGAAGAGCCATCTAATTGGATGTGCCACTTCTGGTATTTTTAGGCTGGGAAAGGCCCAATGACCATGGGCCTTCCCAGCCTGATATCAGCTTTACCTTTGCCGGTTATCAAAAATGGGGGACCCCACCTCTTTTTTTTTTTTCTTTCTTTTAATTATTTATTTGGTTAACAGTTGTAAAATCTCTCTTACCATCCCCTCCCCCAATAAATCATCTATCCATCTCTATTTTTGCACATCTTTAAATACATAAAGCGTTTTTTTTTTCTCTCTGGTATGTGTCACACAGACGACACATGTACACACAGAGAAAACAGAACGTGTCACAGGTGGGTTTTGATGTACATGTGTGAAGGGGGTCTAACACAGTTGCATTACAGATTTTGATTAACTCTTTGTATGAAGAGGCCTGGCTCCTGTTTATTCCTACAACCCTCAAGGCACATTTTAAATTAAAAAGGTACAAACACAGGATGAAAATAGTTTTAGCTCAAAATTTAATATGACAAATAATTAAAAAAAAAACAAAGACAACATTTGGCTAGCTTCCACATTGAGGTTATGTACCCATGTAGCAGATTTATGTGCATATTTTCTGTACACAAAATGGCATGTTTTGGCAGGAAAAAACGCAGCAGAAAAAAAATTAGTTCATCACTCTTTTGTTGTTTTTTTTTTCAGTAATGGCGATCATGGGGGTCAGGCGCTGTACCCCTGCTATTGCTGCTGCATGCACATGGAGCACCCCACGGGGCCGGGGAGGGGATACTCGTCGCCGGGGAGAGGGGGGGGGGGGGATACTCGTCACCGGGTCAGTGTGGGGTCGGGGGATGTCACGTATGGCCTGCCCGGTTTCGTGACCCCGCGGTGTCCACGGAAGGGGTGGATGGGATGGAGAGGACCAGGGTAGTAGTGACCCTGAGGGTGATTATCTCGTGATGTCATCTGCGGTACGCGGCCAGGGATTAACCGCTGTTGCTGTTCTCCGGGGCAGATGTTTGTAGGAGCAAGGATGGTTCTGCTCCCCACAGGTGGAGCGGGCCCCGGGGAGAATGATGAGGGGAGTAGTAGTGGCCGTTGGCGCCACCAATCAAAAAGCTGAGTTAGCTGCTGCGGCTCCAGGTAGTTTACTCACTGTTTTTAGATTGCCCGGGAGGTACCGGTCACCGCCGTGGTGGGCTCCAGCCAATCCCAGTTAAGTTAGAGGTAGCCACCGGTATTTATCCTAAGAGATGTCCCTCCAGGAGTGGGGAACCCAGGCTGAGTGTTCTGCTCCAAGCCTCAGGCCCCGTGAAAGAAGAGAAGAAAATGGTGTTGTGTCGCTAGAACTGTAGTTCCGACTTTATTGTCGAGAGTGTGTGGTTGCTCCTACTTCTACCCCAAAGTAATGCCCCCTCCTAGGTGGTTATCCTAGGGACCGGGAAAGTCCCATGCCTTGTGATGACCACCCCGCAGCCTACCCTAGTTCAGCTCCCCAGTGAGAAGACTGCTAAGCCGTTTGTGAAATGAAGTGTGGAAACACCGGTGATTAACCCCCTCCTTACCCGAGATGAATACTGCACCTTAAATAAGGTGCAGGACCCTGTGGTGACTGAAGCCTCAGGGGCTCCACACACACGCAGCTCCCCGAAGTTTAACCTCCTGGATGCAGCGATCAATGCGATTGCACCATTCAGGAGGCATGATTTCCCTGGCGATAGGGTCTCTGTAATGTAATCACAGGGACCCGATCGCTGCCATGTCAACCCTGGGTCGTCACCATGATGTCCCTGCATTATTGAGCTATCAATCGCCAGATACATGGTGTGTGAGGCAAAGTATCAGAGCTGCAAATACAGCACTGACAGATTTAATCAATTGCAATGATCAAGCACGACCACTGCAGTGGATCAGTGATCAGATGTAGGAAAAATGCCGAAAAAAAAAAATTGACATGCTGCAGATCTCTTCTGCTCTAAAAGCTGCAACATGTGCACAGCAAGTCAGGATTCTCAGACATTGCTGTGATGCGTTTTTCTCTGCAGTATTGATTAAAATCTGCAAGAAAAAAACGACGCATGAAAAAATGCTGCAAAAATGCAGCGTGGGCACACAGCCTAAGGGTACATGCCCATGATCAGGACCTGCTGCATCCTGGACAGTGCAGGTCCTGATTTGTAGGGCCGGGAGTCTCTGTCGCAGAAGGCCGCAGCTGACCATGCCCACGATCAGAGGTCAGGGCGCTGCGGTCTCTTTCTTCTGTTTTCCCTACAGAGGAAGCTTGCGACTCTGCATCAAATAATTGACATGCTGCGGCTCAGAAAGACACACCACGGGTCAGTGTCTGCTGCAGAAAAAAAAAAAAAAACACACAACAACACAGAAGCCTATTTTGGCATGGGATTTCTAGAAATCCCATCCACTGTGCTTGTAGTGCAACACAGCGTTGGACGCAGCTGAAGCATGCTGCATCTGTGACGCCCTGAACTATCCAGGTCGTCCCAGGTAGACACAACACTACACACCCCCTTCCCAGTTAGGTAACAGCAGTCAAACTAAAAGCTTTGTCACCACCCTCCAGGCTTGATGTCCACACCAGGGGGGGTGGAGCCAGGCGGTTGGCTCCACCCACCAAGGAGTTCACAGGCCTGGAGGCGGGAACCTAGTAGTCAAGTTCAAGTGAGTAGAGAGAGTGGTTTTGACCGTGAAGGAGGGAGGTTGTGTCCAGAAGCAGACCTGTGCTCAGGCTTGCCAAAGACTACTCCGGTGGCTGGGTTGGAGCCCAGTCACTATTGGCAAGGAGGCAGACGGTAGTGGCCGCCTGCAGGAGACCGGGAAGACGACCGGTGGAACCGTAAGGGACCGGGACAGGGTAGTGGCCCGCCGGAACCGAACCGGGGAGCCAACTGGATACTGGAGCACCAGGCAGGGTACTCAGACCCCGAACGAGGCTAGAAGCCACCACCATAGTCAAATTAACTGATTGCGGTCTGGACCTCAGGGGTTCATTCCCACCCAAGTCCCGATTGAAGGCAACAGCCCAACCATTCCGGATAAGTGCCACCGCCAAGGGCCAGAGATCCAAAGGGCCAGCGTCTGCGGGCAAACAGGCTCCTACGACAGATACACGCCAGGGAGCGGACTACCGGTGCTTAGGCACGGGAGTCAAGATTCACATACAAAAGGTGCAGGAGAAAGGCGGACATTACCAACCTAACCTGGGAAAAGCTGCAGCCGGCTGTGGGCCCTGTTCATCACTCCGTTTGGTTTACCAGTGACTCCAGTGTCTTGTGTCAGAGTGAGTACACCAGTGCCATCAGGCGCTGCACCGCAACCTTACACCCTGCACCCGGGCGTCGGCCCACCGGACCCCGCGACCAACATCCCCTACCCAAGGAGTGGTCAACACCTAGCTGCGCTACTACATCGCTCCCGGGGGCCCCCACACCTTCACAGCAACAGTGGTGTCCACGATCACCACAACCCGTGTGTGGCGTCACGAACTATCACCCCACATCCCCGCGGGTAGCGCCAACTCCCTTGCAGAGTGACGTGACCCCCGGGTCCGTGAGAGGCTTGAGCAACCACCCGCAGTGCGAGCACGGATCCGAGCGGCTCGGTGGTCGCCGCCGAGCCCGCGGGGCGGTACATATCCAAACCCTGACCGTGGGCACATGCCCTAAGGCCCCGTGCTCATGCTGAGTATTTGGGGAGTTTTTTACCTCAGTATTTATAAGCCAAAAAACCAGGAGTGAGACAATCAGAGGAAAAGTATAATAGAAACACGTCAAACACTTCTGTGTTATTCACCCACTCCTAGTTTTGTCTTATAAACATTGAGGTAAAAAAAAAGTCACCAAATACTCAATGTGTGCGTGCGTGCGTGCGTGCGTGCGTGCGCATGCATGGCCTAATCCTGCCAGTACAATACATATGGATGGAGTTTTCCAGCCCTCAGCATGCTCGTTATGTTTTAGAAATGACTTCTTCACATTTCACCATTTATAATGGAAGTGAAATCCACATGTAAAATATGGGGATTTCACCTTGAATTCATTACGGATCCGGATCAAAATCAGTCTTTTAATACAGCTACATGCTGAATACCACCTTTAGAGGGGTTGTCCACTACCTGAACAACCCCAATTCAAATGAGCTAGTCTACTTTGAAAAATACATATAAACATACAGGATACTCACCTCCTGCACCAACACTGTTCCAGCATTGTCGGATCTTCCATGACATTTTTATGCTACATGAGCCCTGCAGCCAATCAGTGGTCGTTATTAGGCTGATGTGCTTTCACTTCATCTACATTCGTCAGAGGGAAGTGAGACAACCAAAGCCCAATAGAAATCGACGATTGGCTGCAAAGCTCATGTGGCATAACAATACCATGTGGACCTTGACAGACGTTGCTGGAACAGCATCGAAGCGGGAAGTGAGTATCTGTTATATTTTTATTTTACAAGGGGAATTACATTACATAAGGAGCTGTCCAGGTAGTGTACGACATCTCAAAGGGTCATAACAAAATTAGGACAATACTGCTCAGGCTAACAGGGCCACGGCAGAGACATCGCCTCTACATCATGTGACCACTGTAGCCAACCATAGGGCTGAAGCCAAAGCAGATGGTGATTGGCTGCAGTGATCACATATGAGCAGCGAACAGAGGGCAGCAATGGAAAGAAGGCGCTGGAGCTTTAGCTGGCAAGTTCTGCTTATATGGCCATTTTTATAAGCCAAAACAGCTGGACTTTATGAAAGTCCTTTAAGTTCAAGGAAGGTTTCGAAGTAACTACAAGACTCCAAACACATATTTCTAAATTCTACTGACATCTGTATCCAAGTAGTACATTTCTAGAATTCTGGTCCTGTGATTATGGAGACTGGTCCTTTCTCCATATGTTCCATGAGTCATTAACGTTAAGATTCACCATGAGAATACCACTGTTCAGCTCACTGAGAATGAACAAGTTGCATCCTCATAGACCATCAAGCCGCACTGTCTTTTCACTGTCCGTGGTATTCATGTAATGTGAACAGTGTTTGATTCTATATTCATCAACAGCAGGGCACTGTGATCAACGTCAATCTGTAGATCTCCAGAATTTTAACACTGTAAGATGCTCTCTTCCTGCTTGTCTACTCAGCACCTTGGACCCGTGTAATCCATATGAAGTCATTTTCCCCACGATGTCATCTGAAAGTGAAAACATAGTGAGCAGTCTGCTAAACAGATGAAAGCAGGTTTCATGTATATTACTGGTCAGATAATCTGGATAGCCGGCATTTACAGGAAGTCTAGAGGACAGATTAGGTATAGTGTGGTCATGTGGCCAATATGAGTAATAAGTGCCATGGCCGGGCCACAGCCAATAGCACATTATGTATATACAGTAGAAAAAAAATAAAAATATCACATCTCATTGGCCCAGAGACCAAAAAGAAAAGTCGGGAGTATTTTTACAAGAAGGTTCTTTCCATGGATTCTACAATAAACTCCCAATTCATTTCAAAGGAAAAACGGGACCATAAGGTTCATAGTGCGGTAGGAAAGACATGTCAATCCCTGCCAAAATTGCTATAGAAATTAAAGGGGTTGTCCATTATTCGGACAAATCCTACTTAATTTGTAGATTTCCCCCTTTTAAAATAATAATTCTCGTACTCCTCTCTGGTGTCGTTCTGATGGTGTCGACACGCTCTCCAGGCAATTGTGTAACAGTCTTACGCCACGCGAGTCCTTTGGTCACTTCACTCACCCTGCCTTAGGACAAGTGACTTACACCCAGAAGAAGTGAGCCTTCCTGCTCTTTCCCTACGGATGTAACTATGCGTCCGAAAGCAAGGAGAGTGAAGTGGGAGCTTATTGGCCGCAGGACTCGTGTTACGTAATCACCACCAGAAAAGCGCAGATAGTGTAGTATAGGTGTTGTTATTTTAAATGGGGGAAACATACAGATTGAGAAGGGGATTGTCTGAAAAGTGGACAACCCCTTTAAATAGAAGTGGGAAAAAAAATCCCACCATACACAGTTGTCACAATTTACTCAATTTCAGTGTCATAATTTTATGACCGAAAAATCCAGGTAAAAATCTCAGGGTGAGCATATACTACTTCTACGACCTACTTATTGACCACCAAAGATAACATGCAGGCGCCAAATCATGAAGTTGGTTTCCTACTAATCCAGCAAAGGATCTATGTAGAAATATGTGCCGAATTAACCATACTTTACTGTTGTCCATTTACGGCATATATTCCACCAATGAAGGCGACGGAAAAAAGGCCTACAGGGTAATGGAACATGCTAGATCTCACCAGCATTGTTCTCTTTCAGAACAAGTAAGTAGAACAAGCCATTTGAAGACAGGAGCTCAGGAACCAGAGGAAGAAACCGATCTATAACTTCACGACCATTTTTACCTCCTGCCCAGGCTGCCTCTATTCCATTATTTCCTACCTAGAAAATAAAGATGAAATTAAATTATTTCAATAAAAAGCTGTATTCTTAGAACAAAATATGAATTAATGTGCATCAGAGGGTGCTAGAAACGTCAATGAGGAGGAGAGTTGGGTTGGGTTAGCAGAAGGAGCCCAAGGCAAACCTCCCTGGTGGACGATATTATGTATGAATGAGATCACAAGAACATTTTAACTTATTTTCCCATCATCTATGTTGTGATATTATCAGTATTGGTGGGATCCAAATGACTGACAGCTCAACCTATCAGAACACAGCTTTCATGTTGTAGCTCGCTTTGGAAGCATGAAAGCTGCACTGACTGGCTGTCTTACATTTCATCAGTTTTAACAAATCTGCCCCATTGTGCTCGATGATGACGATCAATGTAATGAAGCATTCTAACTCATAACCTGTTTTATTTCCATCTATTAGTATATTCGGACAAAACATACCTCCTCGGAAGGGGTCACCACATAAGGAGGGTTAAAGAGAAGAAGGTCAATGTGTCCTTGTAATCGTGGCAGTAATCCACTGACCTGCAATAATAGCATATACCCATTATGTTGGCAAACCAGAGGGAGAGAGGGTGCATCAGTGGAAGACCTAAACCTAAGGGAGAAGTACAAACTCAATACAGACTAAAAATGTCTACATGGAGATAAAAAACTGGTGAAGCGTCCAAAACAACAAAACACTATTCCTACATACAGATACACCAAGATGAAGAAATCCTTCACTAGCCATCACAAAGCTCCAACAGGCCCCAAGAGGATTAATGGAGCTGATTATTCAGACAGGGCTCCTTCTTGGGAACAGTGGGGGTCCCAGTGGTCGGACCACTAGCGCTCCATAAATTAGCCGATAAGTTATTCCTTATGTACTTGGTAAATGTTGTGGTGGAAGAGGGGAGACATCACCAGGGAAGAGGATAACTGAGTGCTTAGAATAAATAACACACATATACATACATATATACATACATACATACATACATACATACAACACAGCAATTCAATAAAGCTATGGATATACAGCAATTACATAATAAGCAGCCATCAATACATTGAGGTACAAATGCAAAAAACTTCATAGTAATAGAGCTTCTCAGTCACTTGCTGATATAGTCATAATTAACAGCAAATACTCATTAAATCTAAAATAAATCTGTAATATTTTACAGAATTGTAAATAAAAAAAATCCCACTTTTCCAGATTCAAATATACAATTCAGGGCTCAAATGTTATTTTGCTGATCTGACCACTAGGGGGCGCTGTTTTAGCAATCTATAGTCTCCTGATAATTATCCAGGCAGATGTTCTCCCATGGCGTGCAAGCAAAGCCCCTCAAATGCAAAGAAGCCTGTAGCGCATTATAGAAGCAATATACAGTATATTGCCTTGTAATGTCTGTGCAACTTTAATATAAAAAAAAAAAAATTTTGCCTCCCCGTCGGGGAATCGAACCCCGGTCTCCCGCGTGACAGGCGGGGATACTTACCACTATACTAACGAGGAATTGCATGAAGATGCCTTTGCCTACAACTGTTTTATGAGTGGCTGACACTGCTTGTACAGCACAGTAATACATGCTTACAGCTGAAAAGTAAAGCATTTATAGCTGGAAAGGGGGACAATGAGGGGAGTAAAGAGGCAGATGCGGGTGGGGGCATTAATAATGTTGGGAGGACTGGTTTTTTTGTTTTGTTTTTAAATTACCAAATCAGTAATAACAGGGTCAATGTGCACAGAGTTGGCACGTGCAGTCTCCATTGTGCACAATGCTGCAGTAGGATTGATATCCGTACACCTGAAACAAAAGCAAAGCAAGAATCAGAAAAAAAACAAACAAAAAAAACGACTCCTTATTTCTAAAATATGACAGGCAAAGATTACTTTAACCCCTTCACCCCCGGGCGATTTTCATTTTTTGTTCTTTTTCCGAGTCGTAACTGTTTTTTTTCCCCCATCAATCTTGCCATATAAGGGATTGTATTTTGCGGAACGAGTTGTACTTTTAAATGAAACCATGAGTTTTACCATATAGTGTACCGGAAAAACGGCAAAAAAAAAAATCCAAGTGCGGAAAAATTGCAAAAACATTGCGATTGCCCGATTGTTTTGGGGGTATTTTATTCACAGTGTTCACTATATGGTAAAACTGATGTGTCAGTGTGATTCCTCAGGTTGGTACGAGTTCAAAGACACAAAACATGTATAGGTTTACGTTTATCTAAGGGGTTAAAAATTTTTCAGACATTTGTCCAAAGAAGTGGCGCACTTTTTGCATTATTTTTTGCAACCCCTAGAGTTCTCATTTTTTGGGATCTATGGCTCAGTGATTGAGTCTGAAGCTAAAGTTTTTAACGGTACCATTTTTTGCCCAGATGCTACTTTTTGATCGCCTGTTATTGAATTTTGCTCAAAACTTGCAACCAAAAGAATATAATTCTGACGTTTGAAATTTTTTTGCTGCTACGCCATTTACCGATCAGATTATATTTTGATAGATCGGGCATTTCTGAATGCGGCGATACCAAATATGTGTATATATTTCATTTTTTTTAACCCATTAATCTTCAATGGGGCAAATAGGGGGTGATTTGAACTTTTAGGTTTTTTTTATTTTACTAGTCCCCTTAGTGGACTATAAGGATCAGCAGTCTATTCGCTGATTCATTTCTGTTTATCAGAGCTGCACAGCACTGGCCAGCAGAAATGCTGCTCTCCTGTTACAGCCGCTGCTCTGCCAGCTGTAACTGGAACTACGCCATGATAGCGACAGGAGTCAACACATGACCCATCGCTACGATAGCAACCATCGGCTCCCCATGATCAAGTCACAGGGCCTCCAATGGCAGCCATTTAAATCGAGCTGTCACATTTTGACAACGCGATTTAAGGGGTTAACAGGCGCGGGTGGATCGCGGATTCACATGTGCCCGTTAGCCACACATGTCTGCTGTTCAAGGGCAGGGAACGCCGCCAGCTCATCGCAGCAGTCGGCGGGAATCACCCCTTCATAATTTATGACGTACCAGTACTTCCTTGGTCGTGAAGGAGTTAAGGGTTTACTCAGTCTGGCTTATAAAACGGACTAGTGCAATGTGAGTGAAAAAAGAAAAAAAAAAATGTTTGTACTCGGACCAATATGAGGCCTCCTTCACACATCTGTGTCTCAGATATATGTGATGTCCGTTTTCACACATACTGGAGACACAGACACACGTATACCCATTAAAATCAATGGATCTGCGCACACGTCCGCATTTTGACAAGGACCGTGTGGAGCACATGTGTGTCCGTGTGCTCCACACGGCGACATGTCCATGTGGTGTCCGATTTTTACAAATAGATTACCATAATGTAGCATGAAACTGTGTAAATGTCTGTAGAATAATAGTTGCTGAGAAAAAAAAAAAATGCATGTGATACGGACACTAGGCAAGAAAAAAATATTATATAATATCGCACACTCACATGACATAAGGAATACCAAACGGATTTCACTCATTCAACTCTTCTGGATTAGAATGGGACTGATTTTTTTATACGCTAATGTAAAAGTACCGTAAAAGGACTTTTCCCGCTTTCAGGGTTTTTATTTTATTTTATTTTTAAAGCAATTCAAGGAGGTAAAGGTGAAAATAAAAAATAATCATCTGTCACTCACCCTCCCCAAGTCTAGGGCAGCGTCTTTGCCACGAGGCAGGTCATTGTGTGAAGGCTGTAGTGGTGATGGCAGGTTAACAGTGCCACAGCCAATTACTGGACTCAGCGGCTTGTGCTGTCCTTATCGGCAGAGCCGTTCAGCTCAGTGATTGGCTGCAGCAGTGTAATGCTGACTTCACCGCTGCAGCCTGCCAGATGATGGAGTAGCAGCAGAGACGTCGAGGGGGCTGGGGAGTTTATTATTTCCAATAGCTGTAACCTCTTGGGAAAAAATATTTTGCACCAAAAACCGCACCACATTTATTATGTGACTTATGCCTCATTCACACGTCCATGTTTAAAAAACAGTGTAATGTCAAAAACAGTGTAAGGCCGGCGTCACACTTGCAATTGACTCGCACGAGTGCAATGTGAGAAAATCTCGCATTTTACTAGAACCAAATGTTAATCAAAGAGGCAGCTCCGATCTGCTTTTTTTTCCTCAGTCTAAAGCTATGTGCGCACGTTGCGTACAGTCACTGCAGAAATTTCTGCAGCGATCTGAAGAGCACACGTGCGCTTCAAATCGCTGCAGAAATGTCCGTAGTGAGAAAAAAAAAAAAAGCCGATTCCATGCGCTCTGCCTGCAGCTCCTGCCATAGACAGAGCAGGAGCTGCCGGCAAAGCGCAGGAAAGAAGTGACATGTAACTTCTTAGAACGCGCGCTTCGGGCAGCAGCCGAAGCGCTGCGCTCTAAGACGCCACGTGCGCACGTCTCCTGCACAATCTCCATAGATTACGCAGGACGCATGCAGTTACGCTGCGCTACAAAGCACAGCGTAACTGCATGTAATTACGCAACGTGCGCACATAGCCTAAGGCTGTGAATGCATTTTGCATTCACCTACTTGCAATTCAAAACGCACCTTTTGGGCTTAATTGATTTGACCAAAGTTGCCTTTTTCTGAACTTTAGCGCTGAAAACGCATGCGTATTTACCGCGTTTTTGATGCGTTTTCAGCACTGTTTACATGCGTTTTCACCTGCGTTTTGATAGATGCGTTTTGAACATCAAGACACTGCTAAATAAAAGTTTAAACAGTCAAAGAGAATGAAAAAAAAAAGAGAAAAAATTATATATTATATATTATATATATATATATATATATATATATATATATATATATATAGGAAAAATAATGAAAATAGATGTAATTCATAAAATTATAGCGCTAATATACATTTTATCGGAAATATAGCAATAAATGCATATTTTTCATAAATTTAAATTGTCGGATTTTGTGTGTGTGTAAAGGGACATAGCAAATCATTATTTTGATGTTCAAAAAGCATGCGTTTTGGTAGTCTAAAACGCATGTTTTCTGCACTGAAAAAGCAGGTAAAACGCAGGATTTTGAAGGAATCTTGGTTTTTGCAACTTCTCATTGACTTCAATGTTAGCAAAACGCACCCAAAATGGTAAAAACAATTGACATGCTGCTTCTTTGAACGCATGTTTTTTGCCACAAAATATGCAAATTAAACGCAGCGTTTCAAAACACAAAGTGCGGTCTGGAAATCATCATTTTCCATTGACCATCATGGAAAACCAAAACACATGCATTTTGTCATGAAAACGCTGCAGCTCAAAACGCTGCAGAAACGCAGGTAAAAACGCAAAGTTCATTCTCAGCCTAAATTAGACTGGGGGGGGGAGGCAAAAACAAACAAAAAAAAAAAAAAAACAACCACACAGCATGTTGCGATTTCTAAAGTTTCTCGTGCGAGACTCTCCAATGCTAGTCTATGGGTGCAAGAAAAAAAAAAAAAAAAAAAGGATGTCACATGGACGGCACACGGACCTACCTAGCGACATCCGTTTTTCTCAGTACAATTTCTATCATGTAGTAGAGAGCACTGTAAATGCTCCTGTACATGACTGTAAATGAGTAAGCGCTGCTGATGGAAAAAAAAACGGACTGCACACAGACAGCACACAGATCAAAAGTGAGAAAAAAAAATTCATACTTTCTGGCATGAGAATCGGACCCATTTTTCAATCGCAAGTGTGACGCCGGCCTAAGAGAAAAATAAAAATTGTGCTGGTGTCATCTTGTGTTGACCCTGGTCATCCAAAAGAATAGACATGTCTCTGTGACACACGATCCATGAAAAAAAAACAAAAAAAAAAAAAAAAAAAACACAGACATGCGAATAGCAGCACCATAGAAGTATAATGGACACGTGGTATATCCATGAGAAAACAAAAAGGCTGCAACGCGGAAGTCTGAGGCCTTGGACACTTTTTTCTAACTGAATGTCCACTGTGTAAAAATTAGACAGTGTTAGTAAATCTGACCCAAAATTAATGAAAGAAGCCTCATGGGTCAGGGCCTGCATGCAAGTCCAATACTAAAAGAATGGACCAGAGTTTGGACATTTCCCCCATGGGCCATGGGGTCTATAGTTATGTTATCACTATGAACACTGACTCCTGCATAGTTTGACAACACGGCCATAGGACGTTATATCACTCAAGCCACGTTTCAGAATCGTCCACAAACAGGTCATTTTTCCAGGAGGAACGCAGACGTTACCCATGTAAATATGTCATCTAATGTAGTATTACAGGCAGCCGTTCACATAAGCAGCCCAAGTCCACAGCAGAAGACCTCCTAGGACACCTATATGATATATGCCCAATAGTTGGATAAACCTTTGTATGGAATTAGGAGTACCCCTGTACCTCTTAACAATGCATTTATTATAAGCAAAGCCAGGGAAAAATTCACTTACAGGTACCACGTATTAGGTCCAATAAGTGATGCTACAAATGCGGATACCACGCCAGAACCACAGCCTACTTCTAGGCAGATCTCTACTCTGTAATAGAAGAAAAGAGGAATCTGTTACAGAAAAGGATAGATTTACAAGTGACGTTTGTTATTTTCATATAATCTTCAAGAATCATACCTGGATAAGTATGTGCCTACAGTTTTTAATACATTAGGACTGATTCAGACATCAGATTTTCACGTATGAGAGCTATCCGTAGATTCCACGGAAAGCACTTGTATCTGCGATAGTCTATGGGGCCATTCACATGTCCAAAATTTTTCACAGACAGAGCAATCCGCAGAAGTCCAATTTTGATCCAAGAATGGGATCAAAATAGGAAGGGAAAACACATCAGAATGCCGTCCGATTTTCACAGTCAAATAGGTGAAGGATGAAAACATTTTTTACCACTAACAAGAAAAGCTGTGACACTCAGACCACACTTTTTTTTGTACAGGAAAAAGATGGATGTCTGAACGAGGTCTTATTCTGTTACGCAGTTGTCGCGCCCAGGGATATGGGGTACTCTGTCCCGGGCAGTGTCTCTCTTGGGAATGTCACGGTGGTGGCCGTTGCCCAGTTCCGTGCCCTGGGCCCTTTTTGTAATGGGGTGTATTAACAGGGGATTTAGGTTAGTATTTATACGTGACGCCACTTGCGGTGTTGCGGCTAAATATACTGTATGTGGAGCTGCAGAATGTAACTACTAGGGCAGGTGGCAATTGCAGCCTGGATGGTAGGCCCTCCGCAAGCAGGGCTGGGCCCCAGAGGATGGACGTTGTGACAGGCGTCGGAAGAAGGTAGTCCACATAGAGGTATAGTGCAACTGGTTTTTACTCACTGGTAACAGGTTACCCGAGGCCGGCTGGTTTCACCTTCAGGTCCCCTTTATCCCAGTGTAGTAAGCTGGTACCTTCTTCCCCTGCACCTGTCTCTCGTAAATGGGTCCCCATGGTGTAGATCAACTGGGGGTCCCCGTTTTGTGGTTTGTTCACTTCTGTCCACTTGATGGTAGAACCCTTTGTGGTTGGAGTCTAGTCCTGTCCCTGGTTATCCCTTTGCTACGGAGTCCAGATTTTTAGGGTCAGCAAGGTCCTTGATGGTCCCCTCACTGTGCAGGTGTTAACAGGTCGGCTTTAAGCTCTTTCCTGTCCTAGGGTCCTATACCTTGTCGGTGCGTAGTTCCAGGACCATTCCACCAGCAACCACCTCTCCTAGGTACCAGGTCACTGTCAACCCGAGTCAGGACGTCACTTTGCTTCCACCTTCACTCCTTGCCTGTCTGACACTCAGCTGACTCCTCTCCACAGTCCGCCCCTCCCACTAGTGGACCGGATTGGCTCCACCTCTAGGCGGCTATCCAATGGTCTCACCCTAGCTGGGTACCATTGTATGGGGGATTGTTGGGGAAAACTGGGATTACCTGGGTTTTTGGTGTTCTGGGTCCCTAAGGGGATAGGCCCTGCATCCTGGTGGGGATGCAGAACCTTTACCACACTGAGGATTTCAGGGGCGCTACACAGTGCCTCTTTTTTCATGCACCTTCATACTGCTTTCTCTCTTTACTCAGTGTTTTGATTTATTTTTTTTTAGGTAAAGTCGTAAATAACAGGTAAAAAAGGGAAGTAAAAAGGAGTGCAGGTAGTGTGTTGCCATATGGAGAAAATTAAATTCCCAATAAATGCATATACAATAGTTTGAGTAGTGATTATTGAGCACTACCATGCTCGGGTGCTCGGGAACGAACAGTTAGATGCTCAAATGGGCGCAACTCAAGTACTCGAGCATAACAGAAGTCAATGGGAAACGCGAGCATCTTTCTGGAAGATCTGGTAGTGCTCGTTCATCACTACTTTGTACATCTCCATTTTGTACCAAGCCATAATTGGCCATCTGCCGGACCATGACCCCTGTCCATGTGCATAACAACATCATGGAGGGAAGGGGGGGGGGTGTTGTGGTCCCCAGTTTTGGGCCACCTGCCTTCCTGTCAGCCAAAGAGTAGTTCTATAGCAGCAGTTCCCGTTATGATAGACGTGTGCTGTCTTATTTTGCATTTTACAAAAACAGCCTTCATGGAGTGGGACTAGGATGATAGCCCGAGTAACCGAAATTTTAAAGGAAAGGCAGATGCAAAATACTGACTCATCACGTGGATGAGGCCTAAGGCCGGGCTCACACAGCTGTATTTCACGTTCAGTATATGGGACACAATACCTGGACTAACCATGGGTTTCCCAAATTCATATCTATGAGGCAGTAATTTCAGCTCAAGGGACCCATTGACAGTCCAGGCATTGCAGCAAGTATACAGCCATTATTCACCATCTGTATGATTCTGGCTTTCGGCTGGGTTTACATGGACATGTTTCAATGTGTGTGTATATGTACCACAATGCCCAGACTGACCGCAGGTTCCCCCGTCCCGAACTTACAGCCTCATCATAGACACATATGTTTGGTCAGGAGACATAGCACTGTGGCCAGCACACAGACTGTGGAATACACGCCTGCCAACACGGCATCAGCGTAGTAAGGCATGAGCTGCCTCAGCTGACGGTGACAGTTCTCCAGCAGATGATCGTGAAAGGTAAAACAGCCTTTCAGCATACAGGATGATAGTCCTCAAAGGATGGGCCCTGTGCTGTGGCATGCAATGCTTAAATGGAAGAGAGGGGGGGGTGGGGGGGTTGCCCATAGCAACCAAAAAGAGTACCGTTTATATTTTATATTGCGGTCATGAAAAATGAAAACCGCACTATAATTGGTTGTTATGGACAACAAACAGTAAATCCACTGAGTAGTTATTTGGCGCAGCAGTTCTACACAAATGAGGTTAGTGCTTGCATTACCCAGATTTCAGTTCCTCAGCCTCCTTTTCCAAGGCATCAATTAAAAGAAAAGTGTCCTCAGCCGGGTCATACACTTCAGTAAATTCTCCTCGGCCAACATGCGAGTACACGGGAGTGGGGAGCATTCTGCAGGCTGGAAGCAAAAATCTGAGGGTTACTACAAGGATTGGTACATGGATGAGCTGCTGGAAGTCAGGTGTAAGCAGACACTTCTGCCTGACAGTGCACAGCCCTCCAGCTCATGGCATCAGAGTACCTCTAACTATGCCATACAGACCCCAGGGCTCTGTCTGCAGCCTGCCCTACACAACACCCAGCTCAGCACATGGCCCTATAGACTGGAGCTGCTCCTATCAGTGATGTCACGGGAAGGGGCAGAGCCTCATTACAGAGGAAGCAGCAGTGCACATGTGCAAGCCCCTTCACACGTCAGCGTGTCCAGTATGTGACACACGTCACCAATATAATCTATGCTGCTGCTTACATGTCCGTCTCTTCATAGCAGCACGGATCACACAAACCCATTTATATTTGTGATTATGTAAACACATACAGCACACGGATGACATACATGTGCCGTCCATGTGACACAGACCAGACTTAAATGCATTCAAGAAGTTACTGATTTTTATATTAAAGATGTGCAAATATAATAGATAGATAGATAAATAGATAGATAGATAGATAGATAGATAGATAGATAAACACAACCACACAAGACATTATAAAATTGCACCCTTTAGTGCCGGAAATGTGGAGCTTATTGTCCAGTTTTGTATTATCCTAATGAATATAAATAAATGAACAAAAACTACGTGGGGGTCCCCCCATTTTTGGTAACTAGCAACAGTACAGCAGACAGCTGTGAGCTGGTACGGTATTATCAGGCTGGGAAGGTCCAAAGTTATTGGGCATATAAACAGAGTATACAGGTGTGCATATGTGACGCCTCTGCGGTAACCAGGTGTCAAAAATAAGGTAACAACAAGGTAACAGATCACGTCCTACATAACTGTGGCGGTCATTACACACACACACACACACACACACCAGCACACCAGCACACCAGCACACCAGCACATTTACACTAACAACCAGGGTGGGAGACCCCCCTTAGACCAGGTGACAGGGCTGGTCACTGTGAGGTAACAGGCATCCAACTGGGAAGGGAGGGACCAGACCTGGGGGAGGAGAGAGTGACCTAGGAAGTGTTAGTAGGTAGTCAGAGAAAGGAAGTGAAGGAGGAAGGAGTGAGGAGAGAATTGGGCGTAGTAAAAGGACAGGTGTCAAGACAGACCAAGGAATCTTGAGACACACTGAAAGTAGCAAAGACTCTACAAAGACCTGAGTAGAAAGAACAGCCACTCAGAGGAGGAAAGTAGCTGGAGAGCGAGAGAGCAAGCGCCAAGGACAGAGGGATCCTGTGGGGTGGACATGCAGGGCTCACAGTACTTTATTGTACAGATTATTGTACTTGTCCCTATTATGTACATCCCTTTCACATGTAAAGCGCCATGGAATTTATGGCGCTATAATAATAAATAATAATAATACTTTGCACGCACGGGTTGCAGATCCCAGAACAGACCAGGACTTCAAGCCATCTGTTAGCTCTGCCAGGCGGGTGGGTTTCCAGGACTTATCTGCCACCACTAACGTCCAAGGCATCAGCAGCAAAGGGAGGACCAGGACATATACCCTGAAATAGTCCAAGCTGCCTGCGGCAGGACCCAGACACCAGGAGGGCCTCCAAGTGCTCCATGCCAGGGAGGACCCACATGCACCAGAGTGCAAAGGTGGAGATTGGTACCAGGTTGGCTGGCACAGCCATCAGGGACACGGGCACACCTGGGATCCAGTACGTCCCCAGGGTGTGAAGCCAGTAAGTAAAGACAATCAAACTGCTCTCCCTGTCCAGAATGACTTATGGAGCTGCGCCTCCATGTTAACCCTTCACCTACCCCTGGGGAAAAGCCATGCTCGCGGAGGGCTCCACCATCTACACTGCCCCCATCCATCATCCCCAGTGGGAACCCGCAGCGGCAGCCCAATCATCCCTGGCCGCAAACCGCGAGTGGCGTAGTTGGACTTTATTTTTGTTTTTCTTTTATTTTTCATTTAAAACTGGTCGAGGGTGCCCCCGGCTCCGGTACCCCTCGAGCCATGGACCAGCCGGTTCCGAGCAGCCCGGCTGCCCCAGGGCGTGACACGTACGTATTTTAAGACAAATTCACAAGAATACATATAAACAGACATATAGTAAATATGTACACAGTCATTTACACTGAAATACATAGATATACACATCATACATTCACACAAACAGACACATTAGAAGTAGTTTTAACACGAGGAAGCCATCAGCAAGCCTCACTCACCTCCCCAGCTTAGCTTTCTCCCGGCATATAGCTGTGCAGGGCGCACTGCTTGATGGCCATCTCTTTAGCAGACAAGGCCGCACACTGCTATGTATACATCACAGGGGAGGTTGGGGGTATACATATTACTGGAGGGACACACACATTACTGGGGTGGGGGCATACAGCACTGGGGGGCATGCATGTTACTGCGGGGGCATACAGCTTTTAGAGGGCATACATTACACATTACTGGGCTGGGGGGCATTCAGCTCTGGGGGCATATACGTTACTGGGGTAGGGGGCATACTTATCTGAGGGGGCATATAGTTCGGGGTTAGCATGCACATTACTTGGGTGGCGGTAAACAGTATTGGGTGGCATACAGGTCTAGGTCGGCATACAGCAATGGCCAGCATACAGCTCTAGGGGGCATACACATTACTGGGGTAGGGGAGCATATAGTACCATTGGGAGGCATTCAGCTCTGGGGGAGGCATACAGCTCTGGGGGATACACATTGCTGGGGTGGGGGAGCATACAGCTCTGTGGGGAGGCTTAAAGCGCTAGGGCCATACAGCACTGGGGGACCCTGACTGATGCTGCAACTCCTCTCTTCATCTGTAGGATGGAAGCGCACATAGATGAACGTCAGTGCATGTGCACACAGTGTTAAAGAGCCAAGTGCAGCTGCCGGCCTGAGCACTGCGGTCCACGGAAATTGGCTCAGGGGCCACAGAATAGATCACCACCCCTGCCGATGGCGAGTGCCCCCTACCCCTCTTTCCAGGGCCCCGTTACTTGCCTGAGTGCTGACGCTGGCCCTGCTTGCATATTTCAGCAAGACAATGCTAAACCACATACTATATTGATCAAAACAGCATTGATTTGCAAAAGAAGAGTTCACCAAAGAAGAGTTCACCTGCAGTCCAGACTTTTCACCAATGAAGGAGGGTGGCGCTGGGCCACTCAGGTGCCGCACTCCTTTGCCAAGGAGACTGTGTGCGAATGTGACTTTGTGGTGTGCGAATGTGACGTTGGGGTGGGGTGCATGTCACTTACTGGTCTCTTTAGGCTGGTATCCATCACCCCGTTGGCAGTCGTCCTTATAGACAGATATTAACACACCCAACACTAGAGTTCACTTAGCCAAGCATAATCATTCATTTTTATTCTTCACACTTATGACAGACATGGCCTTTCTTTCCTTTCTTCCTCTCAGTGTGGGGAACTGCTCCTCGACCTGTCGCCCATTATTTTGGATCTTGTCCTCAAGCTCCTAGGGGTCTGTGCCTCCTTCCCCCTATCTCCATTCACCTTTATCCGACTCTGGGTCCTGATGGCTCTGTAAGCCAGTTGTGGTGAGCCATTGGCTCTGCACCTCTCAAGTTTAAATCAGAGTTCCCTGACTGGCCCTATCACCGAGACTACGTCTTCTCACACTTCAACTCTATTCTCTACTGGTCCCCTCACGAACCTTCCCTCCTGTCCACTTTCCCGCCATCTGCCACTCCTTCTTTCCACTAGCTTAACCCTATCTTATCTAACATCTAATCTAAAGTCGACTTGCTGTTAGATAGCAGCTGTTAATACTAACATAATGTGTCCAAAGAACACACAATGGAGTAATTTAGATGTCCAACACAATTTTATTACATAATAATAATATACAAAACATGTTAAAAGGTATTAAACACCACGACTGTAACCACACCGTGGGTCACAATGAGACAAATGAGGCTAATACAAGGAGTAATGACTCCATAAGGTGGGGGCCAGGACGGTGATATTTAAAAGTAAACACTAAGAGTAGGCAGATTGTAACTCATATCAGCATGAAGACATCAAATATCACCTCACTCCAATACTAATCAGACTATCAAACTGCCATGGATATTAGCAAGAAGTCCCTATAAGGTATGCAGCACCCCTATAACCACTATCACAACATATATCAAGAGTTAAGTAAGGTAGTTTCCCCAAGTAATACATAGGGCGGTATACGACATAGGGTGAATCAATACATACCGGGATATGCAATGGCAGGAAAACCACCGTCCAAAGCCCAAGCCCGATGCGCGTTTTGTGCCCTTTTTCATGGGCTACCACTTTTTTACCATGTTTTTAGATGCATTTTTGAGTGCAGATTTGTCACAAAACCTGAAGGGTTTCCTGAAGCCAGCAAAGTGAATGAGAATCCTGCAGTCTAATGCACATATTGCATATTTTCTCCTTGCAGATTTGTTCCATATATAAATCTGCAGCATGTCAATAATGACATTGTTTTTGCTGCAGATGTCATCCATTTTAATGAATGGGCAAAATCTACAACATAAAGGCATAAAAAAAAAATTCATCTGCATTTTTCCTACCAAGACATGGAGAAATAGTGCAGACATGGAGACATTAGTGCAGAGTGAGAATCCCAATAGCCGGCTACGGAGGAAAAAGGAAGATAAATCCCTCCCTCTCCTCCTCCGTGCCAGCCCGCCCCTCCGCAGCATCGGCCTGCCCCCCGCAGCTGAGGTCAGACCGCAGTCGCAGGGATACTAGCATGACACTCGGCTCCTGCTGTACTGCCAGCGCGAGCCGAGTGTCATGCGAGCATCGCACTAGTGCCCTGTGTGGCCCTGGCCTTACTTTAAAACACTACTCCAATAATAAGTAATAATTCCAAAAATAAGTAATAATAATAAGTAAGTAGTAATAATAATAGTAAAAAGTGATTATAACAGTAGAAATTAATAATGGTGCATGGTAATAATGAATAATATTGAAAATAGTAATATTAATAATGAATAATACAATGAACAAAAATATAAACAACACATGTTTTTGCTCCCATTTTTCATGAGCTGAACTCAGAATTCTAAGACTCTCAAAGAGTGTTCTCAAACTTGTCTAAATCTGTTAGGCTGCTTTCACACTTGCGTTGGACGGGATCCGTAGCATTGCGTTGTGTGACGGATGCACCGGATGCGTTGCATATAGTTGCACAACAGATGCAACGGATCATACAAAATAACGCAATCCGTTATAGTTTTTTTTTCTTGACTTTACACAACTTGGCATGCGCAGTTGTGTAAAGACGGATGCGTGAACGGAATCCGTCAAATGACGGATTCCAACGGAATCCGTCACCATAGGCGTCCATTATAAAAACAACGGACGCCGACGGAATCCTGCAGGTTGCGTTTTTTTGACAGTCCGCCAAGCGCAGAAAAACACTACATGCAGCATTCCATTCGCCAAGTGGATGCAACGCAGCGTCGGCTGACGGATGCAACGCAAGGCCATCCATTGCTATCCATAGCTAATAGAAGTCTATGAGGAATAAAACTGTTTCCTGCAACGGTTACCGTAATTCCTCAAGGCGTCAGATAGCAACGGATACCGTTCAACGCAAGTGTGAAAGCAGCTTAGTGAGCACACTTCTCTTTTGCAGAGATAATTCATCCACCTCACAGGTGTGGCATATCAAGATGCTGATTTGACAGCATGATTATTGCACAGGTGTGCCTTACGCTATGTGCGCACGCTGCATTTTTTTTACGCTGCGCTTTGGTGCGTTTTTTGCTGCGTTTTGCTGCGTTTTTGCTCACTGTGTTTTTATTTTTTTTTTTTTTATCAGTGAACAATGCCATTAAAGATTGTTGAGAAAAAAAAAAGGTCTGATGTAATTTCCTTCAATATGTTCTTCATTCTCCACTAGTGTATGCAGGAGAATAGACAGCTTCAGAACTACAAGGCTCAGCATGCTCCATCCAGGACTGTATGGCCACTGACACCTTGGTTTACCAACAGACTTGTGTGCAATTATTCCACAGTGAGTACACCAACATTCCCCGGTCCGGCCCGCCACCTCTGGCCTACATCACTCCCCGTGTCCTGGACTCTGAGCCCCAGGGCACCCACCCCTAACCACGGAGGGGTTAAACAACCAGCTGCCACTCCATCGCCCCTGGGTGCTTTCCAACAGCAGCGTCGGTACTCCATATTACCACACACCGTCGGTGGCGTCACGAAATATCCACAGCAATCCCCGTACATATACGCCCCTCTTTTATTCGAGTGTCCGTGCGACCCCCGGGTCCGGAAACCCCTCGAGCCACTACAGATCCGGATTCGAGCAGCCCAGCATCTGCTGACGTGGGGGCGACACGTATGCAAGAGAGCAGACAGCAGCTGCATAACTACAAGGCTCAGCATCCTCCATCCAGGACTGTATGCAGGAGTTTTTTGCCCCCCAAAAAAATGACGTGGGCTTCGCCATATTTTTGTATGCTAGCCAGGTACAGCAGGCAGGTACGGGCTGCCCACAACCCCCAGCTGCCTATTTGTACCCGGCTGGGAACCAAAAATATAGGGAAGCCCTTTTTTTTTAATTATTTCATGAAATAATTAAAAAAAACTATGTGGGCTTCGCCCAATTTTTGAGTCCAGCCAGGTACAACTATGCAGCTGGGGATTGGAATCCGCAGTGCAGGGTGCCCAAGCTTTCTGGGCACCCCGCTGCGAATTGCAGTCTTCAGCCACCCCAGAAAATGGCGCTTTCATAGAAGCGCCATCTTTTGGCGCTGTATCAAACTCTTCCAGCTGCCCTGATGTCGGGTGGCTCGCTGGGTAATAATGGGGTTAAGGCTAGCTGTATATTATCAGCTGGCCCTATGCCCGAAATTCAGGGTGTCACGCCAATATTAGACATGGCCACCATGAATTTCTAGTAAAGATCAAAAAAAACACAACACAGAGAAAAATATTTTTATTAGAAATAAAACACAACACAATTAATGACTCCATCTTTATTGAACTAAAGAACCCCCGTCCGCAGTAATCCTGGGTCAGGGTCCCGCGATGTCCAATCCGGATCCATTATCATCTGATCGGTTTGCTGGAAGGCAAATATCATCTGATCAGTTTGCTGGAAGGCAAAGCAATCAGATGATGTGTCAGGTTCAAGGATGTGAATCACATGACACCTCAGCTGATTGTATAAACACCGTTTATACAATCAGCTGATGCATCAGTGCAAAAAAAAAACCACTACTTACTTCTGTGCAGACTTCCGTCAGATTGCTGCAGGACCCGGCGGTAATCAGCTAATGAAGTCACCTGACCACATCAGCTGATCGTTTAAGCCGGCCAAGCAGTAAAAAGCAGACTTCACCGCTGGACTTATACGATCAGCTGATGCAGTCAGGTGCCGCATCAGCTGATCACCGGCAGGCCCTGCAGCCATCGGACATGTCCCGGGAGACTGTAGACAGGTGAATAAGACATTTTTATTTCTACTGTTCACGTTTGATTTCGCAGCTGCTTCCACCTCCCGCCTGGCCATGGCGCGGGACAGGAGCGGACATGGCACAGGACGGGAGGTAGAATCAGTGGTGACGGTCCCGGGAGGAATCCTCTTCCTGTACACGTCACTGTACTACCCACCTCTTGCGTTTATAGCTGCGTTTTTAGTCATTAAAACACAGCTATATTTGCAATTTGCGTTTTTCATTGCGTTTTTGAACAACTGATTGAACTCAATGGGTGGAAAATGCAGTTAAAAACACAAAAATAATTGACATGAAAAAAACGCTGTGTGCAGACAGCAAAATGAAAACTCATAGACTTTGCTAATGAAGCAAAGTCATGCAGTTTTCTGAACAAAAACGCACTCGAAAAACGCTCAAAAACGCCGCAAAAAACGCACTGTGTGCACATAGCCTAAAGGGGGCTACGATATCGGTAATGTTTTATCGTCGGGGTCACGTTGTTAGTGACGCACATCCGGCGTTATTAAAGATATCGTAGTGTGTAAGAGTTTTGTGCGATCTAAAACGATTGCAAAAGCGGCACAAATCATTTGCCGTGCAGAGCTCGTCCTAAAACCAAAAATCGTTTATTTCTAATTAGCGATGTTGTTCCTGCGGTAGCACACATCGCTATGTGTGACACTGCAGGAGCGAGAAACATTTCATTACCTGCGTCCACTGCCAATGCGGAAGGAAGGAGGTGGGCGGGATGTTTACGTCCCGCTCATCTCCGCCCCTCCGCTTCTATTGGACAGCTGCCGTGTGACATCGCTGTGACGCCGCACGACCCGCCCCCTTAGAAAGGAGGCGGATCGCCGGCCAGAGCGACGTCGCAGGGCAGTAAGTACGTGTGACGTGGGAGCGCGATTTTGTGCGCGACGGGCAGCGATATGCCCGTGACGCACAAACGAGGGGGCGGGTACGCACGCTACGATATCGTCACCGATATCGCTACCGTGTAAAGCCCCCTTTAGGCTGGCCACAATACAAGGTCACTCTACAATGTGCAGTTTTATGCCCTGTGCACACACTGCATTTTTGTTGTGGTTTTGGGTGCAGAATTGGTGCAGCTTGTGTTCATAAGCTTCATGCAGTCATTCCCCAACAAAGTCTATGCCAAATCCAAAATTCTGTGCGCACGTTGCTTCTTTATTCCTTACAGATTTTGCTGCAGATTTTCTGCAGCAAAAAGCAGCAGCATGAAACTTCTTTTCTGCAGGTCCCTGCGTTTTTCCCTGTGTTTTGTCTTTGATAATGTTAAAAAACCGCAGGGACAAAAACGCACCAAAAATGCATGCGTTTTTCTGCCAGAGGTGTGTTTTTGTTTTTTGCTGGAGAAACAAATCTTCAGTGTGCGCACATAGCCTAAAGGCCCTGTCACACGGAGATAAATCTGCGGCAGATCTGTGGTTGCAGTGGACAATCAGTGCCAGGTTTGTGGCTGTGTACAAATGGAACAATATGTCCATGATTTCACTACAACCACAGATCTGCCAAAGATTTATCTCTGTGTGTGACGACGGGGCCGTTAGTCCGCTCCTCTTCAATGGCTGTGGCAAGTTACTGGACATTGGCAGGAACTTGAACACGCTGTCATATACACCGATCCAGAGCATCCAAAACATTCTCAATTGGTGACATGTCCGGTGAGTATGCTGTCCATGCAAGAACTGGGATATGGTCAGCTTCCAGGAATTGTGTAGAGATCCTTCCAACATGGAGCCATGCATTATGATGCTGTAACATGAGGTGATGGCTGTGGATGACTGGCACAACAATGGGCCTCAGGATCTTATCACAGTATCTCTGTACATTGAAAATGGCATCAATAAAATGCACCTGTATTTGCTGTCCATAACATACACCTGCCCATACTGTAACCCCACCGCCGCCATGGGCCACTATTCACAACGTTGATATCAGCAAACCGCTCTCCCATGCCATGTACGCAGTCTATCTGCCCTGTACAGTGAAAACTGGGATTCATCCAGGAAGAGCACCTCTCCAATGTGCCAGCTGCCATCGAATGTATTTTCCCCTGCACTTTTTATGTACATTAGGTTACTTGTGTTTTTTCAGTGAGGTTTTCCGTGCACTTATATAACTTGCGCTTTTATTGTATTTTTGGCGCTGCAGTTTTTTGTCTCTGGTGTCTCGGACTGCTTTGTCTTTGAAACGTCCTGGTATGTAGCGTTGCCAAAACTTTATGGACATTATGTGTGGAGTACATGCTTGTCTGCAGTGGAAACACACTAAAAACGCACTGTGTGCTTTTGTCTAGTGCAAGAAGTGGAGAAAATCTGTACATAAAACTCAGCGCACCCGAAAGAGAAAAGGACGCACCTCAGATGATTGTGCTGAGAAATAAAGAAGCGCATGGCAGGAGATTTCTATACCTCCCATCCACTTTACTGCGGTTTATATGCACCAACAACACTCAGCGTCAAATAATCAAATACTGATCGTGGGAAAGATGATGGTGAATAAGAGTAATAGTGATAAAAGCAAGAATGGATAATATTAATGATTCTTAGGGCAAAAACTCAGCTTTGCAGTGCAAAACCCAAATGGCAAAAACAATTGGGTTTTGCACTGCAAAGCTGAGTTTTTGCCCAAATTTCTGCCACAAAAAGGCTGCAGTTTGAACTGCATAGTGCGGACAAGAAACCCAAATTCCCATAGACTTTGCTTGAAAAGCAGAACACAACCATTTTGGCATTAAACGCTGCAGTTGAAAAAGCAGGTAAAAAGCAACGTGCGTTCTTACCCTTATACTAATCAATAAATATATTAATGAATGAAGGCTTCAGGCAGCTTTCCTCAATGCTATGAAAGTGAGGTCAATACTAATTCCGTCCACTGGGCGGCGCACTTTATGCTCACAGACGCCGTCACCACGAGTCTTCACTCGCCGGATATAGAATGACTGACAGGAAAATTAGCAAATCAGGATCCCGGATGTGTTCAAGGCCAGCCAATAGGAAGCCGATTGCAGAGTGACGTATCGCGGCGCAAGCCCCAGTACTTCCTTTCGCTAGGCGGCAGGGATCGAGGCAGCATGAAGGCGTCCGGCACTGTAAGAATCCGCGTGTATTCGGGGCATGGGGGCACATAGTGGGGAATGGGGTGTTCTGTGAGGACCCTGGCTCTTCCCCGCAGGCGCCGTGTGCTCTGGCTCTGGTGGGGCACGGCTTACTTTTGCTTTAGACGCGCTGCTTTCTTGCGGCCTACATCATGGCGGCTCTGGTTCGGCCATGCGGGCCTCCGTAATGTAAGGCCGCAGCCTCTCGTGCGGTGCGGCCCGCTCCATGTGCTCTGTCCATAGACTCTATATTGCACGCAAACCCAAAGGTCACCAGTGCTGCTCCCTGGTGATCCTGTCTGCAGTGCGCACAGACACAGGACCTGGTCGCCTTCCATGGGCTGCTGTGCTCATGGCAGTGATATCGCAGGCCCGACAGCTCCCTCATCTCTACCAGGAGTCTGCCTGCTGTAAGGACCCGGGGGGATACAGCAGGGCCTTGGTTGTGGCATCTTCCTGGTGCTGCAATCCCATGTGTCCTGGCTAGAAACAACCATGAGTTCTAGGGTCGGTGTAGAGCTCGTGTCCCTGCCCACAGATGGTGACCCCACCGGTCACAGCCTCAGAGATGGCTTTCTCTTGTCAGCAGGTCATAGCTCTCACCAGTTCAAGGCTGTCAGTAGAATTGAAAGGTCTTAAGAGCTGCTGAATTCTTTTAAACCATCGCAGCAGCTGTATGGACCTTTATGGGCTTGGGTGGGAAGCATCCATCCAGCTAATGGCCGCCGTACACTACTAGGACAACCCCTTCTGGTTCCATACGTTTCCCCCAGGTAAAGTAAGGCTACTTTCACACTTGTGTTGGATGGCTTCTTTTTTTTTTTTTTCTTTACAGTTTTACCGGCAGCAGACTATTGTGAACGATCAGCTGAGCGCTCTCAATAGCCGGCGGCCGGGCGCTCAGCTGATCGTTCGGCTGCCGAGAATGTGTGCGGGGGGCGGAGCCGAGTGCGCCATGGTGCTGAGGACAGGTGAGTGTGTACATACATGCGGAGTGGAGTGCGGGAGAGGGCGGAGCCAAGCGGGGACGTGTCGGGCTCCCTGCACACGTAGCGAGGGTAAATATCAGCAAAGCACTTTGCTTGGTTACCCGATATTTACCTTGGTTACGGGTGCAAGGAGCCAGAGAGAGCATGCGCAGTGAAACGGATTGCGCTGCTCAAACGCGACATGCTGCCTTCCTCCCGCCCGGCGCAGCATCAAAATAACAACGCTGCGTCGTCCAGCAGATGCAACGCTGACACTTGCGTTACAGTGCGTTGTCCATACAAGTCTATGGAGAATAGCGCAGTGCGTTAACGGACTGCGCTATTCTCTATAGTGATGGACTGCGCTGAACGCAAGTGTGAAAGTACCCCAATACAAGCCTAATCTCGCCAGGGCTCACATGAATTCACACAAGCCCCACGTCTAATCACCGCTGGCTTCTGTCTCCGCACCTTCAAACAAATGCGTTAATTAACAAAGTGAGCGCCGCGGCTGCTATTCACTTCCTGCTGATTGCTTCTGTGTCCGAAGGTGAGGAGACAAGCTGGCACTGATTGGACACGGGGCTCGCGTGACTGCATGTGAGCCTCGGCAATGCTGGCACCACTGAGGTGTGTAGTAGGGCAGCATGGTGGCTCAGTGGTTAGCACTGCAGTCTTGCAGCTCTGGAGTCCTAGGTTCAAGTCCCACCAAGGACAACATCTGCAGGGAGTTTGTATGTTCTCCCTGTGTTTGTGTGGGTTTCCTCCCACACTACAAGAACATACAGATGGGTACCTTAGATTGCAAGCCTCAATGGAGACTGTTGCCAATGTATGTAAAGCGCCGTGGAATTAATAATGCTATATAGATATTATTTTACCTGGGGAAAACGTATGGAATCAGGAATTTAGGTTTTTGGGTTGGTTTTGTTTTGTTTTTTTTGTTTGTTTTTCACCACCAGACCATGTATGTGTGATCACTGATGTACAAAATGTATTGGTCAGCATCTCTATTCTCAGCGCCACTTCAATCCTCTTCTATACCATGTGCTAGCCGGCTCACTTCAGTGTTTACTGTGCAGAGCAGCAGTCACTTTTCGTCATGAGTCTGTCTCAGTACAAGGCTCTCGTAGACTTTTCTTTGAGAAAGTAATGATTTGCAGGGAGTTCTGGCCAGACAGAATTAGTCACAAGATGGCAGAGAAGGATCTGAGTGGCTCTGGGAAAACTGAGAAGAAAGTCACCAGTAAGCATTTTACTACACACAGGGAACATGCATTAATGATGCTTAAAAAAAGACTATGTTGCACTTTAAAATGTCATCCATGTCTATCAATTATGGTGGGATCCGCTGACCATCTGATCTGTACTGTAAGGATTGGGTGGATTGAGCACTGATTCTTCTGTTCAGCTGGGAGATAATTAGGAAGAATTATCTGTGACTCTTCCATAGATGAGACAGGAGCGCTCCGCTAGGTATTCATGTGTATAGATCAGTCAGGAGAGAGCTCAGCCTTCTAGTGTGAATGTCCAGCCTGAATGGCTGACCTTATGGTGGCATTGCCAGTTCATTAGGGAGTTTGATATAGATTCTTACAATAAAAAAAAAAAAAGTTGGCCACTACTTGTAAATCCCCCTCATCAAACACTATCCGCTCCACTCTAGTGTTCTGCCTGGTCCCACGCTGGACCTTTGTTTCCAACGGGGTGTCACATGACTGCTGCAGCTAGAACTGCTGCAATCGTTGCATGACTCCTATTGGTGCAATGGGAAGCTGGAGGGGCTCTTGGCAACAGATTGGAGAAGTGTTATCAGTCTATTAGGTGAGGGTTTTTTCACCACAATGGTGCAATTAAAAAGGGTTTACATGTAGTAGCTAAGGGTACCATCACACTTTAGCGACGCTCCAGCGATCTGACCTGGTCAGGATCGCTGGTGCGTCGCTGGTGAGCTGTCAGTCAGGCAGATCTCACCAGTGACCAGCCCCCAGCGAGGCATGGAAGCAATGCTGCGCTTGGTAACTCAGGTAAATATCGGGTAACCAAGCGCTTGGTTACCCGATATTTACCTTGGTTACCAGCGCACACCGCTTAGTGCTGGCTCCCTACACTCCTAGCCAGAGTACACATCGGGTTAATAAGCAAACCGCTTTGCTTATTTACCCGATGTGTACTCCGGCTACGTGTGCAGGGAGCCGACACTGGCAGCCTGAGAGCCGCGAACACTAGTAACCAAGGTAAATATCGGGTAACCAAGCAAAGCCCTTCGCTTGGTTGCCTGATATTTACCTTGGTTACAGTTAACTGCAGGCTGCCAGAAGCCGGCTCCCTGCACATTCAGATCGTTGCTCTCTCCCTGTCAAACACAGCGATGTGTGCTTCACAGCGGGAGAGCAACGTCCAAAAAATGAACCAGAGCAGTGTGTAACGAGCAGCGATTTCACAGCAGGGGCCAGATCGCTGCTCAGTGTCACACACAGCGAGATCGCTAATGAGGTCACTGGTGCGTCACAAAAACCGTGACTCAGCTGCGATCTCGCTATGTGAGAAGTACCCCTAACATCTCTTAAGATGGCTACATCTGTACATCTCCTGATTGCTTGAACTTGTCTGACCGATGAGTCCTTATTAGAGCATACTGAAATATTGACTTCCCTGACCCCTATCACTGTTGTGCTTTTTTTTTTTTTCTTTTCCCCATTTATATTGGGTATTAGTGTGATAACAAACGATCAATGGCCTTTTACCAGCTAGATCCCTACTATAGACTACACAGAGGAGCCCAGTCAGATGGAGTTGAACTGCGCATTGTCAAACCTTGATCATTTCTATTGTAGTACCATACAGACGTCTTGTAACATAACCATCTACTGTTCATAGTACTATTTTTTTTATAATTGTTTCTTCTCATTGTAGCTGAGGGAGTACAAGGTAATTGGGCGCAGTTTGCCTACAGCGAAGACTCCTGCGCCTCCTCTCTATCGTATGAGGATCTTCGCACCCAACCATGTTGTGGCAAAATCTCGGTTCTGGTACTTTGTTTCGCAACTCAAGAAAATGAAGAAGGCGTCTGGAGAGATTGTATACTGTGGACAAGTAAGTGGTCACTACACTAGCGATGGAGGATGTGCCAAATATCACCCAGCATCCTGAACGTTAGTGCTCCTATAAAATACTGTAATATACTCGGATTCCTGCCTCGCGTGTGCTGTCTCTTCTAATGCTCAGTATGTTTGGTTTTAATGGCTGATATTGCAGAAAGGCACACTTAACCCAAAGATTATTAATTTCCCATGTAGTAATCTTGTCTTGTGTGCCCAAAGTAAAGGTACCTTGTCGCCTTTCAGGAGCTCATGTGCCCATGAAAGTGAAATTGAAGGTCCTATATATAGATGGTTATCAGTCTTTTTCTGCCTTTATTTTCTGAGCTGTAGATGCTTTTATCATATGCTTGTGCTTAAAATCGAATAACTAGGACTCCTATTATTATTTTTTTTTTTCTTTTTTCTTTGAGACTTTAATATAAGGACATGTACCAAAGTATAAGTGCACATACACATGGTCAGCTGTGGATTTTCAATATTATGACATAACCACATTGTAAACTTTAATATCTCCTCTACACCAGTTTTTTTTATACATTTGTTTACACATAACAAAAATAACTTTCTGCCCTTTTATGACTTCCTCCATTTTTCTGTGTATATATAATTTCTATTGTATTTTCCGCTTTATAAGATGCACCCCAAATTTAGAGGAGGAAAATGGGAAAGAATAATTTTTAATGTTAAAATGAGTCGGTCTTATAATCCTAGTGCGTCTTATATCTCACCGGGGGGGGGCGGCTCAAGGAGGTCAGTCTTATAATCCTAGTGCGTCTTATATCTCACCGGGGGGGCGGCTCAAGAAGGTCAGTCTTATAATCCTAGTGCGTCTTATAGCTCACCGGGGCGGCGGCTCAAGAAGGTCACAGTAGGTAGGGTCAGCGATGCTGCGGGCTCAGAGGAGGGTGTATTGCAGGTCAGGAGAGTCGGCAATACTGCAGGATCGGAGTTGACGCGGTGGCGGGCACCATTGATCTGCCGGCAGGCTACAGGGGTGTCGCTGCGGTGGCGGACACCATTGATCTGCCGGTGATGTCCTTCACAGGGCAGGGTGTCTCGTCGGCGGGTGCCATTGATTTGACTGCGGCTCCGTTCAATCGCCTGCAGTTGATGAGATGGACTGCAAAAAAATGGCAGAAGAGAGGCGACTTATGAGCAGATAGGAATCAGCGACCATTTTCTTAAAGTCCATCATGTCAGTCTGCGCACGTGCCACCTCCATGGCCATTTTCTTGGAAGTCCATTGTGTTAACCGTGAGCGATTCAAAGCAGTTAGGTCAATGCACCCGCTGCCGAGACACCCCGTCCTGTGACCCTCCTGAGTTACTCCACTGCAGTGACATCTCTGCAGCCCGCTGGCAGATCAATGGCGCCCGCCGCAACATCACCAAGCCTGTCCTGTGACCCTCCCGAGCTGCTCCTCTGAGCTCAGTATCGCCGACCCTGCCTCCTATGATCTCGCTCCACCGTCCTGGTAAGCCATATCCGTTTTGTAAGACGCACCCCCACTTTACCACTAGTTTTGGGGGGGGGAGTGCGTCTTAACAATCCAGAAAATACAGTGTATATACTGTATTTTTCGGAGGAAAATAAGGGGTGCGTCTTGAAATCCGAATATAGCTTACTGGAGGGGCTGCCTCTGTCCTGGGGGCCGGCTGCCTCTCTGTGCGGGCGGCCTGCTGGTTGCCACTCTGTGCGGAAGGACTGCAGTGACTGGCAGGTGTCCAGTGTGTCCGCGGTCCCAGTTTCAAATGATGGAGCCGGAAGTCAGCGCGTGTGCAGATGGAGCTCTTAGATGAGAGCTCCATCTGTGCCACTCCTTGAGTCAGTGTGTGCGCAGATAAAGCTTCTGGATGAGAGCTCCATGTGCGCATGCGCTGCTCCATCCAGGCGCCGTGATTTGAATCAGGACCGCAGACAGACTGAGACACTCACACCACTTACCTGCTCCACCACTGACCCGTTGCCACCACAGACCCACCGCAGCTGCCAGCACAACCTCTGCCTCCTGTGAACCCGCTTCACCACCACTGCTGCCCCCCCTCCGGTAAGACAACACCGGCGTATAAGATGGACCCAACTTTATATATATATATATATATATATATATATATATATATATATATATATATATATATATATATATATATATATATATATATATATATATATATATATATATATATATATATATTTTAAATCTCTAAATTTTGGGTGCGTCTTTTATAATCGGGTGCGTCTTATAAAACGAAAAATACGGTATAATCAATGAAATGTACCCACCATAGTGTGATAAATTTGTCACAACCAAAAACTGGTGTAAATTCTCAAATCTACACCAGCTTATTGCTGGGGATTGTCCTATATTTTAAGACTATTCTAAAAGGTCTGTGTGCTGCGCCAAACATCTGTAATTTGTGAGGCAAGCCCCATGCATTGTAACTCTTAAGTGTTTTATATTTTAGTACAAAATATAACCTAGGATAAAAACTGAGTAAGTTAAAAGCAATAGTACATGTAAATATAGCACAAAATGGCAAGAATGACTGGTACATTAAAGGTTTAGTCCACTTTTAGTAACTTTTTTTTTTTAAACTTAAATGCAAATATTTGGAGCTAAAAATCATTCATGTGACCTGTTGATAAAACTTCTCAATCTTTGAAAGTCATGAGATGGACTTCTTGTTACAGAACAAGCTCACTTATTGCTTCTCAGTTAACTCATTCTGCAGTCAGCAACACAGTGGCTATAGAAGGCAAAATTCATAATGATGCCCAATTGCAAAAGTTTTTGCCCCCAATTAAATGCATTTAAGTATCAACAGATTTGACAAACCCATTTAAGCTTTCAGGATAGTCCTAAAGTTCTACAAAAAAATATAACCCTTATGTTTTTTGCAGGTTTTTGAGAAGTCTCCTCAGAAGGTGAAGAACTTTGGCATCTGGCTGCGGTATGATTCTCGTAGTGGAACACATAACATGTACAGAGAGTACAGAGACCTGACTACCGCTGGTGCTGTCACCCTCTGCTGTAAGTATATCCTGGAAGACAGGTCTGTCAACTTCAGATCCTATTTTGTTGGGAACTTACCTGCTCCATGGTGCTAAATTTAAAGAATAAAACTCCTGATTCTAAAATATTTAGTTTGTAAGTTTGATGCGCTATTAGACACTTACTAGTTATCTAATTTTTAATCTCCCTTAGGCCAGAGTCACACTTGTGAGAGACTCGTGAAAGTCTTGCATCACATCACCAGACATGGCCTGCAGCTCTCCGGACAGGAGCATCTCAGCTGCATAGAAATACATGCAGCTAACCCGCTCCAGTCAGGAGAGTGTGTGGCCACGCCGGGTGATGCAATGTGAGACTCGCGCGAGTCTCTCGCAAGTGTGACTTCAGCCTTACTCTGTTAAGCTTGATTTGACTAACCCAATAATTTCACCCTTTTAGACCGTGATATGGGTGCACGCCATCGCGCTCGTGCCCACTCCATTCACATTATGAAAGTGGAGGTGATTCCTGCCAACAAGTGTCGCCGACCAGCCATCAAGCAGTTCCACGTAAGTAATACATCATCATGCATTACAGAACTAATTGATTTAAAATGTAACATTCCTTTATTGCACTTTAACATTACTTCTCCCTGATAGCTCTTGTTTTATATGAACTTATGAAAGATCTTGTTCTCAGTAGTAAATTGGCACAGTATCCACTTTACATGCCTTTTTAGCTGGAAATTTGACAAGAAAAAAATTACACTCCTGTTAAGTCTCCTGCCACTTTTTCTACTTTACTGGATTGATTTTCATTTAGGCCCGTAAGCACTGCGGTCTCATGCCATACATGCAGGCATTACCACCAACACCAGCGACTGGATGACCCTTTGAGGAGCTTGAGATTAGATATTTGGATAGTTTTAGACCTAGAATGTTTTCTCTAGTTGCCCTAGCGATTGCACAGATTCATATACTATATAATTTGCTTGAATAGTGGCTGATGCTTATAATACAGACACTGCTGTTCTCTAATTAGTAATATGGATCTACAGTGTCACTCATTATATGGCTCTGTTGTGAAATGTGTAGCGGCTTTGGCCTGATACCCTTACCCCTAACAGGCCAGCCTGTGAGGCACATTCTTATAAGGAACTTCGTCAGCAGGATTTAGGCCCCCAAACTATCACCAACCTATTATACAGGGCAGTGACAGGTTTACCACGAATATATTCTCTGGCAGTTTGAGTGAAAAAGGAAGCAAAATGCTGTATTGAATATGACTGAAATCATAAGGGTGTAACTGCTCTCCCTGTCAGTTAAAGGGAACCTGTCACCAGTTTTGGGGCCTATAAGCTGCAGCCACCACCAGTGGGCTTTTATATACAGCATTCTAACATGCTGTATATAAGAGCCCAGGCCGCTGTGTAAACGTAAAAATTAATTTAGAATACTTAAACGGTCGCAGCGGTGGAGTTGGTTCATATGGGCGTCTCCGGTGCCAGCGCCTTTTTCTTTCCGCCATTTTTGTCGTCCTGAAGCCTGGCCGCATGACTCATCCTTCGTCATCCATACTCGCCGGCATTGAGGTCCTGCGCAGGTGCACTTTGATGTGCCCGGAGCAGGGCAGATCAAAGTATTGTAGTGCGCCGGCGAGTGTGTGACGTAGGACGCGTCATTCACACAGGCTTCAGAAGGACAACAAAGATGGCCAAATGAGGCGGAGGCACCGGACAACGGAGACGCCCATATGACCCAACTCCACTGCAGCAACCATTTAAGTATTATAAAGTGATTTTTACCTTCTACACAGCGGCCTGCGCTCTTATATACAGCATGTTAGAATGCTGTATATAAGAAGAGCCCACTGATGGAGCCGCAACTTATAGGTCACAAATCTGACAGGTTCCTTTTAAGCTGGCCTTGCCTTTCTTCCCCTGTTGGCTTGTTTGACTCTAGGGGTGACTTGTGATGACATACTTGGCTTAAGACATAAGTTCAGCCAGGAGAGGGTTGGGTAGCTTGTGCCACCCTGTTAAAGCATCACTCCAGCTTTATTTTTCTTATTGCACCTCTGAAGTGGGGCTTTAAATCTAAGTCCCCTTACCAGTGTCTGATACTCGCCTCCTCTTTGGTTCATCTTCTGGCGACTTGGTCTTCTATCTCTGCCAGTCAGTTTTCTATGATTTGTGACCTGCCAGCAGGCAGTGTTTTATGGAGCATGGCAGAAGTCACTCTAATACATCTGAGAGCCTTGTACAGGCCTCATTCTCATAGAGATGCATTGAGAGCTTGTGACATAACTTCTTACGTCTGGTCAGTCAGAAGTTACGGGCATAAAATAGCATCACGAGACTGGTGTGGCGTATGTTAAAGCTGAAGTCGCTGGAAGGGGAGTATGTGATGGGGCAGGGGACTTACATTTACAGCGCCACTCCAGCACTGGGGAAAAAAAAAGCCACAATGCTTTAAATAGTTGTTGTTTATTATTTTTTTTTTGTCTGAAAGCTTAATTTGTTTTCTAAACTTTTCTTAGGACTCAAAGATCAAGTTCCCTCTGCCACACAGAGTTTTGCGTCGCCAGCACAAGCCCCGCTTCACCACCAAGAGACCAAACACCTTCTTCTAAACAAGGCACCGTCCTTGTTCTGTGGTCAAATAAAATTCTTATTTGGAAATGTCTTTGGGTTGTTTTTGGTTGTTTGTTTTTTTTTTCCTCCTGTAGTACTTAACACACATTCTTTGGAGGGTGGTTGGGGCTCGCTTAATCTCACTTCTAAAAGTCCATCCCTCTAGCAGATGGTGGCACTGGTAAATGAGTATTGCTGCTTTTTCCAGACACTATTGGCACTTTTATGAAAAATTACATTGGTGACAGTTTATAGAAACAAAATTTACAAAGTAAAATGGAAATAAGATTTCAGAATGGGCAGATACTTGGCAAATGAAATTTTGATTGAAATGTAAAGTAATGGACCTAGGACGGCGTAATCCTATTGCTGCATATACATTAAATGGAAGTACCATATTTTTCGGACTATAAGACTTTTTTCCGCCCCAAATGTTGGGGGAAAGTGGGGGGGTGCATCTTATAGTCTGAATGTAGGGCTGTGGGGAATGAGGGGGCTGCGGTGGCACGGGTCATCGGGGGCACGAGCAGGCTACAGCTGCGCCTACCGTGACCACGTGGGCCTCATTTCATATGCACGCCCTTCCTCCAGCCAATCATCTCTCAGCGCTGAAGCCGGCGCTGAAAGGTGGGCGGGGGGGTGCGCGCATACTAAACAGCCGGCTGCATGATCACCCCTGGCAACTACAGTCTGCAGTGATCATGTGCAGCTGTATTCACTGCCCCCTGCGCAGCATCAACGTGGGGGGCAGTGAATAAGTATACTCGCCGGCCACAATCACTGCAGCATTGCGATGTACTCCTGTCTGTGGAAACTAGCAGTGCTTACAGGGATGACGTCATCACTGTGCGCACGTATCTACACACAGCCGCAGCCTGCACAGACAGGAGAACACCGTGATGCTGCAGGGATCGTGGCCGGCTCCACACAGGTCAGTGGCGCTGCTGCTGACAGACGGGAGGAGGAGTGATGCTGCGTGGAGCGAGGAAAGGTGAGTGAACGTTTTTTTGTTTGTTTTTTTTTTTTGTTTTTTTGTGTGCCACAGGATGCGGCCATACGCCAGGATGGGGGCATATAGCAAGATGCGGCCATACGCCAGGATGGGGGCATATAGCAGGATGCGGCCATACGCCAGGATGGGGGCATATAGCAGGATGCGGCCATACACCAGGATGGATGAGGGCTTGCTATCCTCACATTTTTTGCTTAAAATTTTATTTTCCTATTTTCCTTCTCTAAAACCAGGGTGCGTCTTATGGTCCGGTGCGTCTTACAGTCCGAAAAATACGGTATACATGGTACTACAGAACAGGAGAAAGACTTGGGGATTCTGGTTACAAATGAGCTGAGCAGCAGCTGCTAAAGCAAAAAAGATATTAGTGTGTATAAAGAGATTAGATCCCGTGATCCCAATGTATTGACCCTCTATATATCACTTGTAAGGCCACATCTGGAATATGGGATCCAGGTTTGGGCTCCACATTTTAAAAAGGACATTCAGAAGTTAGTTCAAAGGCGGCTAACTAGACTACTACAAGGAATGGAAGGCCTCCCATATGATGAGGTTGAAAAAGTTAGATATGTTTAGCTTAGAAAAAAGATGTCTCTGAGATCTCATTTATATGTATAAATGTGTGGGAAATATTAAAGGACTGGCACATGACATTTCTTCTAAGGACTAGGGGGCAACTACTGAGAATGGAAGAAAGGCGACTCCGGCAGCTAAATGGGAAAGGGTTCTATACAGTTAGAGCAGTCAGACTGTGGAATGCCCTACCACAAGAGGTAGTGATGGCAGATACTATAACAGCTTTTAAAATAGGGCTGGATGATTTTCTTATAACCAACATTGTTGTGTGTACTAAGTGACCTAGGTCTTTTTCTTTATCGCTTCATTGGGGGACACAGAGACCATGGGTTGTATGCTGCTGCCACTAGGAGGCGACACTAAGCAAAACAAGGAAAACTCCTCCTATGCAGTATACACCCACCAACTGGCAATTGTACCTCAGTTTAAAGGGAACCTGTCAGCAGAAATTTCCCCTAAAACCTAACAGATTCCCCCTCTGCAGCTCCTGGGCTGCATTTTAGAAAGGTCCCTGTTATTATTGTGCCCCCTTTCTGACCAAAAAAGAGTTTATAAAGAGGTACCTTTTTGGCTTCGGATTCTATAAATGTGACACGGGGGCGGGCAGCCTGATGGCCGTTATTCTGCCCCCTGGTCCTGTATGCTGCCTCCATCGCTGATTTCCATACTTTTGGACGCCACCCACTGCTCCAGTCATCCCCGCGCATGCCCAGTGCCAGTCTCACGGGACTGAGCAGTGTGACCGCTGGTGACGTGTGCGCAGGCAAGTGATTATGGGCGGGACTGACTGTTATCAGCAAGTACCCGCCCATAATCTCGTGAGTGCGCAAACCTCTCCAGCGGTCACACTGTGCTCAGTGTAGATGCTAGACTGTATGGGCTGCTTCCAGGGATGACGTCCCTTTGTCATGTGATAGGGGCGTGTTCAAAATACTATCACGTGACAAAGGGACGTCATCCCTGGAAGCAGCCCATACAGTCAAGCATCTACACTGAGCACAGTGTGACCGCTGGAGAGGTTTGCGTGCTCACGAGATTATGGGCGGGTACTTGCTGATAACAGTCACAGTCCCGCCCATAATCACTTGCCTGCGCACACGTCACCAGCGGTCACACTGCTCAGTCCCGTGAGACTGGCACTGGGCATGCGCGGGGATGGCTGGAGCAGTGGGCGGCGACCAAAAGTATGGAAATCAGCGATGGGGGCGGCATACAGGACCAGGGGGCAGAATAACGGCCATCAGGCTGCCCGCCCCCGTGTCCCATTTATAGAATCCGAAGCCAAAAAGGTACCGCTTTATAAACTGTATTTTGGTCAGAAAGGGGGCACAATAATAACAGGGACCTTTCTAGAATGCAGCCCAGGAGCTGCAGAGGGGGAATCTGTTAGGTTTTAGGGGAAATTTCTGCTGACAGGTTTCCTTTTAAGCTTAGTGTCCATAGGAGGTGGACACACTTGGGGCTGCTCCCAGCCCCTCAGGTTTGTATTTTTAATCTTTTCCCCTTTTTCGTTTCAGACACAGCTCGTCGGGCGACAGGGTGTAATTGCTCACCCTGCTCTCCCCCCTAGAGGCCGGTCGCACAGAAGTGGGGTCCGTCCGCCACTTCCGTTGACTTCCGTGCCTGTATGGCAGGACCCTACCCCCCTAACACTCTCAAGACTGTTTGGGGGGCATCCGCACAGAGGGACAGGCGGATGGTTCTTGCCCCCCTCCCCCTGCACGCCCGCCCTCCACAGCCGGCCTGATCAGGGAGGGGAGACGAAAAATCATTGGAAGATTCCCGTCTCCCTATGTCCTTCCCTGGGATCAAGCCAAGGAGGACAAGATCAAGCCAAAGAGGACTATCAGCCACCGGGACAGGTACCCATCCCTTGTCCCGGGTCATGGGGGGCTCCGTTTAAAAAAAAAAGTCTCTTTAAATGATTTTCTTTGTCGCTCCATTGGGAGACCCAGACAATTGGGTGTATAGCTTCTGCCTCCGGAGGCCACACAAAGTATTACACTTAAAAGTGTAAAGCCCCTCCCCTTCTGCCTATACACCCCCCGTGTATCACGGGTTCCTCAGTTTTCATGCTTTGTGCGAAGGAGGCAGACATCCACGCATAGCTCCACAGCTTAGTCAGCAGCAGCTGCTGACTATGTCGGATGGAAGAAAAGAGGGCCCATAGCAGGGCCCCCAGCATGCTCCCTTCTCACCCCACTCTTGTCGGCGGTGTTGTTAAGGTTGAGGTATCCATTGCGGGTACGGAGGCTGGAGCCCACATGCTGTTTTCCTTCCCCATCCCTTTAGGGCTCTGGGTGAAGTGGGATCCTAATCGGTCTCCAGGCACTGAGACCGTGCTCCATCCACAGCCCCTGTGGACTCTGCTGGACAAGGAGCCGAGTATCGTCAGGGACAAGGCCCTGCTACTTTGAGGTACTCTGTGTCCCCGTGGGGACCGCGCACAGAAACACTCCAGCCTTGCTGGGTGTGTTAGTGCGCCGGGGACCGCAGCGCTGACCGCGCTTGTGCCATCACACACTGCAGCGTGGCTGGGTGTGTTAGTTTACTGGGGACTACCGCGCTGACCGCTCGCTGCCATTTCACACTGCAGCGCGCCTGGGAGTGTTAGTACGCCGGGGACTACCGCGCTTATACGCCGGCCGCGCTTATAACTTTAGTCCCCGGCTTTTGCGGCCTAGTCTCACTCTTTTCCCGCCCCCAGGCCTGCCAGTCAGGGGAAGGGCGAGACGCTGTACAGGACGTCAGCACTGAGGGCTGGAACATGCTTTGCATACTCCACCCCCCTCACTGTGCACAGTGGGGCACCAGATTCCCGCACTTTCTAGGGCACGCCCACGGCCCCCTCCTCTCCTCAGGACGCCGGCAGCCATTCCTGTCAGCTCTTCTGACGCTGGAGAGGGGAGACAAGCTCTGGGAGACCCAGGCAGGGATTCTGGTGATCACACAACCGCTTTTGAGCGGGCGGTAAGCAGCACCTGAGGTGCTGGCCCCACTAGTGCAGAAGTGTACATATAGATTATATGCTTATAGGCTATACTTTACACTGTATGGTGCACGGTTGATTTTTGGCTATATACCCTCCTGGATTGCTCAGAGGAGACAACAGCATGTCGTCCGCAAAAAGCAAGGGTGCCAAAGCACAGACTTACTATGCTGCCTGCGCCGCATGTACGGCTATACTACCGGCAGGTTCCACTGACCCTCATTGTGTGCAATGCTCGGCCCCTGTGGCACTTACTCAGCCGGAGCCTCTGCTAAGGGTGGCCCAGGGGGAACCACCTGCTAACACTGTCCAGGTGACGGGGACGGAGTTTGCAGCTTTTACTGATAGACTTTCTGAGACTATGGCTAAGATACTAGAAGCCTTGCAGTCCAGACCGGTATCTCAGACCATGGGCACTGTGGAATCATTGCACCCTGGTCCCCCTCAGTTGGAGCAACAATGTCCTCCCGGGGTGTCTCATAGATCCCAGGGTGAGGTCTCTGACACGGACCGCAGCCCCAGACCGCCTAAGCGAGCTCGCTGGGAAATTCCCTCGACATCATCACATTGTTCAGGGTCTCAGCGGGAGGACTCTCTGTATGATGAAGCGGAGGTAGCTGATCAGGATTCTGATCCTGAGGCCGCTCTCAACCTTGATACTCCTGATGGGGACGCCATAGTGAATGATCTTATCGCGTCCATCAATCAAATGTTGGATATTTCTCCCTCAGCTCCTCCAGTGGAGGAGTCAGCTTCTCAGCAGGAGAAATTCCGTTTCAGGTTTCCCAAGCGTACAACGAGTATGTTTCTGGACCACTCTGACTTCAGAGAGGCAGTCCAGAAACACCGAGCTTGTCCAGATAAGCGTTTTTCCAAGCGCCTTAAGGATACACGTTATCCCTTCCCCCCCTGACGTGGTCAAGGGCTGGACTCAGTGTCCCAAGGTGGATCCTCCAATCTCCAGACTGGCGGCTAGATCCATAGTTGCAGTGGAAGATGGGGCTTCACTCAAGGATGCCACTGACAGACAGATGGAGCTCTGGTTGAAATCCATCTATGAAGCTATCGGCGCGTCTTTTGCTCCAGCATTCGCAGCCGTATGGGCACTCCAAGCTATCTCAGCGGGTCAAGCGCAAATTGACGCAATCACACGTACGTCTGCGCCGCAAGTGGCGTCCATAACCTCTCAGACGTCGGCATTTGCGTCCTACGCTATTAATGCTGTCCTGGACTCTGCGAGCCGTACGGCGGTTGCATCCGACAATTCGGTGGCAATACGCAGGGCCTTGTGGCTACGGGAATGGAAGGCAGATTCGGCTTCCAAAAAGTGCTTAACCTGTTTGCCATTTTCTGGCGACCGTTTGTTTGGTGAGCGATTGGATGAAATCATCAAACAATCCAAGGGAAAGGATACATCCTTACCCCAGGCCAAACCAAACATACCCCAACAGAGGAGGGGACAGTCGAGGTTTCGGTCCTTTCGGGGCGCGGGCAGGTCCCAATTCTCCTCGTCCAAAAGGCCTCAGAAGGATCAGAGGAACTCCGATTCATGGCGGTCTAAGTCACGTCCTAAAAAGACCGCCGGAGGTGCCGCTACCAAGGCGGCTTCCTCATGACTTTCGGCCTCCTCACACCGCATCCTCGGTCGGTGGCAGGCTCTCCCGCTTTTGCGACACCTGGCTGCCACAGGTAAAAGACCGTTGGGTGAGAGACATTCTGTCTCACGGTTACAAGATAGAGTTCAGCTCTCGTCCTCCGACTCGGTTCTTCAGAACATCTCCGCCTCCCGAGCGAGCCGATGCTCTTCTGCAGGCGGTGGGCACTCTGAAGGCAGAAGGAGTGGTGGTCCCGGTTCCTCTTCAGCAACAGGGTCACGGTTTTTACTCCAACCTGTTTGTGGTTCCAAAGAAGGACGGGTCTTTCCGTCCTGTCCTGGACCTAAAACTGCTCAACAAACACGTAAAGACCAGGCGGTTCCGGATGGAATCCCTCCGCTCCGTCATCGCCTCAATGTCCCAAGGAGATTTCCTTGCATCGATCGATATCAAAGATGCTTATCTCCACGTACCGATTGCTCCAGAGCATCAGCGCTTCCTGCGCTTCGCCATAGGAGACGAACACCTTCAGTTCGCGGCACTGCCGTTCGGCCTGGCGACAGCCCCACGGGTTTTCACCAAGGTCATAGCTACAGTAGTTGCGGTCCTCCACTCTCAGGGTCACTCAGTGATCCCTTACTTAGACGATCTGCTGGTCAAGGCACCCTCTCAAGAGGCATGCCAACACAGCCTCAACGCTACTCTGGAGACTCTCCAGAGTTTCGGGTGGATCATCAATTTTCCAAAGTCAAATCTGACACCGGCCCAATCGCTGACATATCTTGGCATGGAGTTTCATACCCTCTCAGCGATGGTAATGCTCCCGCTGAACAAACAGCGGTCACTGCAGACAGGGTTGCAATCTCTCCTTCAAGGTCAGTCACACCCCTTGAGGCGCCTCATGCACTTCCTAGGGAAGATGGTGGCAGCAATGGAGGCAGTCCCTTTCGCGCAGTTTCACCTGCGTCCTCTTCAATGGGACATCCTACGCAAATGGGACAGGAAGTCGACGTCCCTCGACAGGAACGTCTGCCTCTCTCAGGCAGCCAAAGCTTCCCTTCGGTGGTGGCTTCTTCCCACGTCATTGTCGAAGGGGAAATCCTTCCTACCCCCATCCTGGGCGGTGGTCACGACGGACGCGAGTCTGTCAGGGTGGGGAGCAGTCTTTCTCCACCACAGGGCTCAGGGTACGTGGACTCAGCAGGAGTCCTCCCTTCAGATCAATGTTCTGGAGATCAGGGCAGTGTATCTTGCCCTAAAAGCGTTCCAGCAGTGGCTGGAAGGCAAGCAGATCCGAATTCAGTCGGACAACTCCACAGCGGTGGCTTACATCAACCACCAAGGCGGAACACGCAGTCGGCAAGCCTTCCAGGAAGTCCGGCGGATTTTGATGTGGGTGGAAGCCACGGCCTCCACCATATCCGCAGTTCACATCCCGGGCGTAGAAAGCTGGGAAGCAGACTTTCTCAGTCGCCAGGGCATGGACGCAGGGGAATGGTCCCTTCACACGGACGTGTTTCAGGAGATCTGTTGCCGCTGGGGGATGCCGGACGTCGACCTAATGGCGTTCCGGCACAACAACAAGGTCACGGCATTCATGGCACGATCTCACGATCACAGAGCTCTGGCGGCAGACGCCTTAGTTCAGGATTGGTCGCAGTTTCAACTCCCTTATGTGTTTCCACCTCTGGCACTGTTGCCCAGAGTGTTACGCAAGATCAGGTCAGACTGCCGCCGCGCCATTCTCGTCGCTCCAGACTGGCCGAGGAGGTCGTGGTACCCGGATCTGTGGCATCTCACGGTGGGCCAACCGTGGGCACTACCAGACCGTCCAGACTTGCTGTCTCAAGGGCCGTTTTTCCATCTGAATTCTGCGGCCCTCAACCTGACTGTGTGGCCATTGAGTCCTGGATCCTAGCGTCTTCAGGGTTATTTCAAGAGGTCATTGCCACTATGAGACAGGCCAGGAAACCAACGTCTGCCAAGATCTACCACAGGACGTGGAAGATATTCCTATCTTGGTGCTCTGATCAGGGATTTTCTCCCTGGCCATTTGCATTGCCCACTTTTCTTTCCTTTCTTCAATCAGGATTGGAAAAAGGTTTGTCGCTCGGCTCCCTTAAGGGACAAGTCTCAGCGCTCTCTGTGTTCTTTCAGAAGCGTCTTGCCAGGCTTTCTCAGGTACGCACGTTCCTGCAGGGGGTTTGTCACATTGTCCCTCCTTACAGGCGGCCGTTAGAACCCTGGGATCTGAACAGGGTTCTGATGGCCCTTCAGAAGGCACCTTTTGAGCCTTTGAAGGATATTTCTCTTTCTCGCCTTTCGCAGAAGGTGGTCTTCCTAGTAGCAGTCACATCACTTCGGAGAGTGTCTGAGCTAGCAGCGTTGTCATGCAAGGCTCCTTTCCTGGTGTTTCACCAGGACAAGGTGGTGCTGCGCCCGGTTCCGGAATTCCTTCCTAAGGTGGTATCCACCTTTCATCTCAATCAGGATATCTCCTTACCTTCTTTTTGTCCTCATCCAGTTCATCAATGTGAAAGGGATTTGCATTTGTTAGATCTGGTGAGAGCGCTCAGAATCTACATTTCCCGTACGGCGCCCCTGCGCCGCTCGGAGGCACTCTTTGTCCTTGTCGCTGGTCAGCGTAAGGGGTCACAGGCTTCCAAATCCACCCTGGCTCGGTGGATCAAGGAACCAATACTCGAAGCCTACCGTTCTTCTGGACTTCCGGTTCCCTCAGGGCTAAAGGCCCATTCTACCAGAGCCGTGGGTGCGTCCTGGGCTTTACGGCACCAGGCTACGGCTCAGCAGGTGTGCCAGGCGGCTACCTGGTCGAGCCTGCACACTTTCACCAAACACTATCAGGTGCATACCTATGCTTCGGCGGATGCCAGCCTAGGTAGACGAGTCCTTCAGGCGGCGGTTGCCCACCTGTAGGAACGGGCCGTTTTACGGCTCTATTACGAGGTATTATTTTACCCACCCAGGGACAGCTTTTGGACGTCCCAATTCTCTGGGTCTCCCAATGGAGCGACAAAGAAGAAGGGAATTTTGTTTACTTACCGTAAATTCCTTTTCTTCTAGCTCCAATTGGGAGACCCAGCACCCGCCCTGTTCCCTTCGGGCTGTTGTTTTTTCGTGTACAGATGTTGTTCATGTTGAATGGTTTCAGTTCTCCGAAATTTCTTCGGATTGAAGTTACTTTAAACCAATTTATTTGCTTTCCTCCTTCTTGCTTTTGCACTAAAACTGAGGAACCCGTGATACACGGGGGGTGTATAGGCAGAAGGGGAGGGGCTTTACACTTTTAAGTGTAATACTTTGTGTGGCCTCCGGAGGCAGAAGCTATACACCCAATTGTCTGGGTCTCCCAATTGGAGCTAGAAGAAAAGGAATTTACGGTAAGTAAACAAAATTCCCTTCATCTTTCAAACTTAGCTCCTTACCCCGGGTCAGCTTCCCTCCAGGCAGTACGCTCGGCTCCCCCACAAGGGGGGGGGGGGGCACCCCGACCCCGTCATCGGCGCCGTCCTCGGCCCCCCCCTGCGGCCTCACCTCAAAATTTAGTCCCCGGCTTCCCTCCGGCCTAGCTCCCGTCCAGTCACGCCCCCTCCCGGCCAGCCTATCGCGTGAGCCCTCACTTCTAGCAGGCCCGCCCGCTCCAGCAGCCAGTCACTGGAGGCCTCTGCGCGCCCTTTCCCAGCCAACCACGGGCCTCCTCTCTCTCCCGGCCGATACCTGCAATCTGCGTGCCATTTTTTCGCGCTCTTTTTTTTCTGCTCCTCCTCCGGCCTGGGTTCTCGGCAGCAATCACTGCCCTGCGATCTCCTGTGCGGCAGACACGCTCCACGTGCAGCCACCGGCTTCACGTCCCTGCAACTCCTCGGAGCCCCCACCTCTGCTCCCTCAGCCTGCATAGCTGAACAGGACACAGCGCCTGCATACAGAGACCGCTCAAACACAGGACGCCAGAATCTGGGTAAACTCTGCCACTGGGAGGCAGCTCCTTCCCCAGTACCTCATCCACCTGGCATCCTCCTGTCTCTCTTCCCTTGCCTCATTCCCTCTCTTCTGTCCCATGTCCAGCACAAGAGCGACCCGCTCTCAACCACAGGCCATAGTGCTTCACTTCGCCTGCTCCTCTTGCCTAAAGAAGTTTCCCTCAGGCCAGTCCTCCTCCATCTGCGTAGCCTGTAGCACCCCTAACATGACTACTACGGAGCCCCCCACCGCCCGTAACGAGGACTCGGCCCCCATGCCTGGGTGGGCATCAGCTCTCTCCCAGTCCGTGGACAAGCTAACTGACATGTCTCAATCCTTAGCCTCGGCCATAGACCGTCTGTCCGCCTCCTCTGGAGTCCCCCCGGCGACCCAGAGCGAGTCTGAGCCCGCAGCGCCTCCAGCCCGGCAAGGCAGAACCCACAGGAGGTCTAGGAAGCGGTCCCTCTCTGGGTCTTCCTCCAGCTCCCCTAGCCCTGCTATGGCCGCCAGAGCATCACGCTCGCTGTCTCCTGCCTCTTCTGCGGCAGCTCCAGATTCGGACCAGGACTCTGCTTCTGACTCCGATCTGGACTCTGAACATATATCCAAGCTGACCGGTATGATGGACAGTCTGGTCATTGATGTCAATCAGACCCTAGAGGTACAGGATATTGATCCGGCGCCTACCTGTCAATCAGTCCCTTTCAAAAGAGCCAAGAAGCTGCCAAAAAGCTTTGGCAACCACAGGGAGTTTGAGGATATTTTTTCCAGACAGTGGGAACATCCCGACAAGCGTTTCCAGAAGCGCAAGCGGGCTCAGGTCCTTTATCTCTTCCCACCGGAACTTCTTCAGAAGTGGTCAATGGCCCCTTCAGTGGATCCTCCGATCTCCCGACTCTCGTCCAGCACCACCCTGCCGCTGTCCGATGGAGCCTCCCTGAAGGATCCTTTGGACAGGACCATAGAATCCTTAGCCAGGTCGGCCTTTGAGGCCTCCGGCTCGGCCATTACTCCAGCCTTTGCGACCACCTGGGTTTCCAAGGCTGTCTCCGCCTGGGCAAAGCTCCTTCGGCGTGGTATCCTGGCTGACGCTCCCAGACCAGAGCTGGCAGATCTGGCAGATCAGATCACTCATGCCGGAAAATATCTAGTCGCTGCGTCCCTTGACTGTGCTGCTTCCGCTGCCCTGGCAGCCGGCAACATTACTGCAATCCGCAGAGCCCTGTGGCTTAAGGCGTGGACCTCGGACTCAGCATCCAAAAAGTCTCTCACCAGTCTTCCCTTTGTCGGTGCCAGACTCTTCGGAGAAAAGCTGGACAAGATCATCTCTGAGGCTACGGGAGGCAAGAGTACCTTCCTCCCCCAACAGAGGACCCCTCGTGCTCCTCCAAAGCGGCGGCTTTTTCCCTTTCGTCAATTCTCCACCAACTCACGTCGGGAGCGGTCCCCAGCGCGTCAGGAGAGACGGAAGCCCTCCTTTAAGGCAGCACCCCACTGGCGTTCCTGGCGTTCCCGTGGCCAGCAGTCCAAGTCCTCCAGGTCCAGATCCCACAGATTTTCCTCCGCATGACTGGGCTCCCATCACCGGGTCCCCATCCAGGGTCGGCGGTAGTCTCCGCAGGTTCAGAAGCACGTGGCTTTCCGTGATAGACGACGCCTGGGTTCGAGACATCGTCTCTCACGGCTACAAGATAGTTTTCTTCGGCGCTCCATTGGGAGACCCAGACGATTGGGGTGTATAGCACTGCCTCCGGAGGCCACACAAAGCAATTACACTAAAAAGTGTAAGGCCCCTCCCCTTCTGGCTATACACCCCCAGTGGGATCACTGGCTCACCAGTTTTCTGCTTTGTGCGAAGGAGGTCAGACATCCATGCATAAGCTCCACTGTTCAGTCAGCAGTAGCTGCTGACTATATCGGATGGAAGAAAAGAGGGCCCATACTAGGGCCCCCAGCATGCTCCCTTCTCACCCCACTTGCGGTTTGTAAGGTTGAGGTACCTATTGCTGGTACGGAGGCTGGAGCCCACATGCTGTTTTCCTTCCCCATCCCCCTGAGGGGCTCTGAGGAAGTGGGATCTTTCAGGCCACCAAGCCCTGAGGCCGGGCTCCATCCACAGACCCATAGAACCTGCTGGATGTGGAGCGGGAGTGCCGTTCAGGGACAAGGCCCTGCAACTTTCAGGTACTCTGTGTCCCCGTATGGCAGGCCACGCACACTCCAGGCTTGCTGGGTGTGCTAGTGCGCCGGGGACTGTAGCGCTGTGCGCTGGGCTTATAGTCCCTGCAGATTACTGGGGGACTTTACGTGTGGGGACCACCGCGCCGACCGCCCCTGGAGCGGCGGCGCAGCTGCGACTTGTAGTGCGCCGGGGACGCGCCGACCGCGCTTTTACGGCGGCGGCGCTTCTAACTTTAGTCCCCGGCTTTTGCGGCCTAGCGCCGATTCGTTCCCGCCCCCACCCTGTCACTCAGGGACAGGGAGAGACGCTGTTCTATAGCAGCGCCGAGGGCTGGAGCCTTATTTGCATTCTCCAGCCCCCTTTACTAGACACAGTGGGCGCCGGGTTCCCGCTCTTGTCTCGGGCACGCCCTCGGCCCGCCCCTCTCCTCTGGACGCCGGCAGCCATTCCGGCACGCAGAGCGGGAAAACGGAGACACTGAGCTACCAGCAGGATTCCGGCGCCACACACCCGCTTTTGTGCGGGCGGTAAGCGGCAACTAAAGTGCTGACCCACTAATGCCGAAGTGTCCTGTTGTACTTTTGTACGGTCGCTATTCAGGATGCAGACCTAGAAACAGCAGCAAAAGATCAGGGGTGCTAAAGCACAGACTCTATATGCTGCTTGTCTTGCATGTGCTGCAGTGTCATGTGTCCTTTATGCTTGTATGCTTTACATTGCACTGTAAGGGCTATTCTTGGCTGTCTACCCGCCTAGATGGCTAGACAGCGGCAGCAAACAGCAATGGTGCTAAGGCACAAGCTTTCAATGCTGCTTGGATTGCATGTACTGCAGAGTTTATTTTCATGCTTGTACATTCACTGCATGTCGCTATTCTTGGCTAATGCTCCTTGATGACTAGACAACAGCAGCAGAAAAGCAAGGGTGCTAAGGCACAAGCTTTCAATGCTGCTTGGATTGCATGTGCTGCAGTGGTTATTTTCATGCTTGTATGCTATACATTCACTGTATGTCGCTTTTCCTGGCTAATGCTCCTGAATAACTAGACAACGGCAGCAGAAAAGCAAAGGTGCCAAGGCACAGGCTTTCTATGCTCCTTGTACTGCATGTGCTGAAGTGTTTATTGTACTTCATGCTTGTATGCTATACATTGCACTGTACGGTCGCTATTCTTGGCTAATGCTCCTAGATGGCTAGACAGCAACAGCAAAAAAAAAAAAAAAAAGCATGGGTGCCAAGGCACAGGCTTTCTATGCTGCTTGTACTGCATGTGACTGTTCCAGGACCCCCAGTGTGTGCAATTACTCAACGGGGTCTCTGCTACAGGTGGCCAAAAGAACCACCTGTGATCCCTGTCCAGGGACAGGGACGGAGTTGCAGTTTCCGCTGATATATTGTCTGTGGCTATGACTAACATCTTACAGACTTTGCAGTCCAGACAGACCTTGGGCAATGTTGATTCAATGCCCCTGGCCACCCTGATTTCGAAACAAATCATGGCTCCAGGAGGGTCCCATGCATCCCAGGGTGCAGGCTCTGACACGGACGACAGTCCCAGACGGCCTAAGCGAGCTCCCTAAGAACGGCCCTCGACTTCATCACAGTACTCTCTGTATGATGAGGCAGACGTAGCTGTTCAGGACTCTGATCCTGAGACCGCTCTCAATCCGGATACACCGGATGGTGACGCTATAGTGAATAATCTTATAGCGTCCATCAATGGAAGGTTGGGTATTTCTCCCTCAACTCCTCCAGTGGAGGGGTCTGCTTCACAGCAGAAGAAATCCCTATTTCGGTATCTCAAGCGTATATTGAGTACTTTTCTGGTCACTCTGACTCCAGAGAAGCAGTCCAGGAACACCACGCTTATCCCGATAAGCGTTTCTCCAACCGTATTGAAGATACGCGTTGTCTCTTCCCCCCTGACGTGCTCAAGCGCTCCAAGGGTGGATCCCCCAATCTCCAGGCTTGCGGCTAGATCTATAGTTGCAGTGGAAGATGGGACTTCACTTAAAGATGCCATTGCCAGACAGATAGCCCTATCGGCGGGTCGGTTGCCCCGGCATTCGCAGCCATAGAGGCACTCCAAGCTATTTCAGCTAGTATTGCGCAGAGGGACGCGGTCACATGTACATCTTGGCCGCAGTAGCGTCCTTCACCTCGCAATGTCGGCATTGCGACTCAAGCTGTTTATGCTGTCCTGGACTCTACGAGCCGTACGTCAGTGGCGTCCGCCAACTCCGTGTTGTTACGCTCCTAGTGTTAAGGGATTGGAGCAGATGCTGCTTCCACAAAAGTGCTTAACCAGATTGCCTTTATCTGGTGACAGACTGTTTCGTGAGCGGTTGGATTAAATCATTCAACTGTCCAAGGGTACGGATTCTTCCTTACCCCAGCTATCAAACAAGACCCATCAGGAGAAGGGACAGTCGAGGTTTCGGTCCTTCCCAGGCTCGGGCACGTCCCAATTGCCCTCGTCCAACAGGACTCAAAAGGCTCAGAGGGGCGCAGGTTCCTGGCGGGCTCAATCACGCCCGGAGAAGGCAGCCGGAGGAACCGCTACCAAGGCGGTTTCCTCATGACTTTCAGCCCTCTCTCTCCGCGTCCGCGGTCGGTGGCAGACTCCCCCGCTTTAGCGACATTTAACTGCCACAGGTCAATGGCCGGTGGGTGAGAGACAGTTTGTCGCAAAAACTTCCTCACCGGCCGAGCCGAGGCTCTTCTGCAGGCAGTAGGAGTCGTAATCCCGGTTCCTCCTCAGGAACAAGAGACACTTTTTACTCCGATCTGGTCGGGGTGACAAAATAGGACGACTCCTTCCGTTCCGTTCTGGACCTTAAACTGCTCAACAAGCACGTCAAAACCAGGCGGTTCCGGATGGAATCCCTCCGCTCCGTCATTGCCTCAATGTCTCAAGGAGATTTCCTAGCATCAATAGACATCAGGATGCTTATCTCCACGTGCCGATTGCTCCAGAGCACCGGCGTTTGCTACGATTCGTTATTGAAGACGAGCATCTTCGGTTCGTAGCCCTACCCTTCGGTCTGGCGACAGCCCCACGGGTTTTCACCAAGTTCATGGCAGCAGTGGGACCACTCCCGCACTCTCAGGGTCACCCTGTGATCCCTTACTTAGACCATCTACTTGTCAAGGCACTCTTTTAAGAGGCATGCCAACACAGCCTGAACATGGCGCTGGAGACTTCCCAGAGTTTCGGGTGGGTCCTCAACTTTTCAAAGTTAAACCCAATCGCTGGCATATCTTAGCTTGGGGTTTCACACTCTCTCAGCGATGGTGAAGCTTCCACTGGACAAACAGCGGTCACTACAGACGGGGGTGCAGTCTCTCCTTCAAGGAGACACCTCATCCAGAGGCAGTCCCTTTCACGCAGTTTCATCTGCGTCCACTTCAATAGAACATTCTTCGCTAATGGGAGGGGAAGTCGATGTCCCTACACAGGAACGTCCCCCTTTCTCAGACGATCAAGGACTCTCTTCAGAGGAGTCCACTCTTCAGATCAATTGTCTGGAGCTCTGGGCAGTGCATATGGCCCTGCAAGACTTCCTGCAGTGGCTGGAAGGCAAACAGATCCGAATTCAGTCGGACAATCCACAGCGGTGGCATACATCAACCACCAAGGCGGACTACGCAGTCGGCGAGCCTCCCAGGAAGTCCGCCGGATTCTGCTAGGGGTGGAAGACAGAGCATACACCATATCCGCAGTTCACATCCCGGGCGTAGAAAACTGGGAAGCAGACTTCCTCAGTCACCAGGGCGTGGACGCAGGAGAATGGTCTCTGCACCCGGACGGGTTTCACGAATCGGCACAACAGCAAGGTCCCGGTTTTCATGACGATCAAAGAGC